>NC_066627.1:3914651-4134651 GCF_025201925.1 Gopherus flavomarginatus | reverse complement strand
GATGCCCTGCTGGTTATACAGTGGAACATCCGGGCATTCATGGGGGTGAAGAACTGGCCCTGGATGAAGCTCTACTTCAAGATCAAACCGCTTCTGAAGAGCGCTGAGACGGAGAAGGAGATGCAGGTGAGGTCAAAGGGTAGGAGCGGGGGCTGCAGTGAACCTGGGGAACTGGATTATCTGGAAGAGCTCAGGAGATAGAAATGGGCACTAGGCCCATGGTAATTGCATGGGGGATAGCTCAGATGTGACTGTTCAGGGATAGAGGTGGGATCAAATCCAAGTCAGTCAGGAAAAGGAGGCGAGTTCTAGGTTAACCATTTGCAGAGTTGGGTTCTAGGTTAATGCAACAAACTCAGGTTCTTGTTTTAATGCAACCTCTGGTGGGTTCTAGATAGACTGGAACTGCTTGGTTATGGATAGGGGCTCTAAATCAAATCCAAAATGGAGTTGTGTTCTAGGTCAGTTTGAATTGATTGGGATGAGGGGCTGAGTTCTAGGTCAAAATAGCCTGTAGTGGTGTTCTAGGTTATCTGGAACTGTTTGGTTTGATAAACTGGGTTCTAGGTCACATGCAGTTCCAGCTTCATTCTAGTTCAATTGGGTCTATTCAGTTTGAGGAGTTGGGTTCTGGGTTAGCTGAAATTGGCTTCAGGGATGTGTTCTAGATCAGTTGTCGCCAACGCGGTGCCCATGGGTGCCCTGGCGCCCACCGAAGCATCTGTCTGCGCCCGTGTACTGACCCGCGGACAAGCATCCGCCAAAATGGCACTGAAAGGCACCAACATCAAGAGGCGTCGCCACCAAAAAGCAGCGTCATCAAGAGGCATAGCCACCAAAATGCCGCTGATTTTCGGCAGCATTTCAGCGGCAAAGCCTCTTGACATTGCCGCTTCTCGGTGGCATTTTGGCAGATGCTTGTCCACTGGCCACGGTCCTTGGTGGCTCGTCATCCAGTGCCCGACAGACGAAAAAGGTTGGGGACCACTGTTCTAGATTATATACAACCAGCAGCTGGGTTCTTGGTCAACTGGAACTACCTAGGAAAAGGAGCTGATAGCTAGGCCAAATGCAAGACACAACTTTGTTCTAAGTCACTAAATCCTCAGCTGAGTTCTAGGTTAACTGGAAGCCTTTGGGGAAATAACTTGGGTTTTAGGTCAAATGTAGCTGCTCAAAAGAAAGAACTGAAGGCAGCCCATTGCAGACAGCTGCTCACCTGGGATGGTGGGTTCAGTGCTGGTTTCACTCTAGCAGTGGAAATTATTTTGCTCAAGGCGAGATGGAAAAGACTGTAACTATTTAACGTAGCTGTAGAACGGGTGGATGGATGAATATTGCAGAGGGAGGGATGGAGGGATATATGTATGGGCATACTGATGGATGGATGGATATTACAGAGGAAGGAAGGGTTATATGTGTGGCTGGATGGATGGGTTCATAGATGAATACTGCTAGATGGGTTCATTGCTCTGGTCCAGGGTAGGGAGGAGGGGTGGGATGCGGTGATACTGGCCCATATGGTCCTTTTGGTCTAATCCTTCCCCTGCCCCTGTGCAGACTATGAAAGAAGAGTTCGGGCGCCTGAAGGAGGCACTAGAGAAGTCGGAGGCCCGGAGGAAGGAGCTGGAGGAGAAGATGGTCTCTCTGCTGCAAGAGAAGAACGATCTCCAGCTGCAAGTGCAGGCTGTGAGTGGTTCTCTCTGCCTCAGATCCCCCCCAAGACCCAGGGCTCATGTCTTTGGGTTGGATTGGGTTGACTGATCTCATGACTGGTTAGACTTTACATGATGGGGGTCCCCACCTTGAACCCCCTTTGAGCCCCTCAATCCATGGGTGAGCGCTCAGTCCTTCCCTTCCCCGATCTGTGAATGACAGGGTACCCCAACCCAGTCTGAGCCCCACACCTCCCAAGGGGAAGCTCTGAGCCCTGTCCCCCCAGCTTTACATAATGGGAACCCTTGACACTAAATCTTGTCTAAGCCCCATAGTCCAATGGGGAGCTCTCAGCCCTGGCCTCCATGCCATGAGCAATGGGACCCCCATAGACCCTATGGCTGGACCCTAGCCCTAACTCTAAGATCAGATTCCCAACCCCCCACTCCCTTGTCCCTTACATTTCTCTTTCTTTCTTTCTTTCTTTCTTTTTCCCCCATCCTCCACTTCCACCCACAGGAGCAGGACAACCTGAATGATGCTGAGGAGCGCTGTGACCAGCTGATCAAGAACAAGATCCAGCTGGAGGCCAAGGTGAAGGAGCTGACAGAGCGAATGGAGGACGAGGAGGAGATGAATGCTGAGCTGACGGCCAAGAAGAGGAAGCTGGAGGATGAGTGCTCGGAGCTCAAGAAGGACATTGACGACCTGGAGCTGACCCTGGCCAAGGTGGAGAAGGAGAAACATGCAACAGAGAACAAGGTGAAGACATAGAAGGGATGAGTGGCTTCAAGGCTATTTGGGTTTGGTTGAGTCTCCTCACTGCTGATTGGGTGAGGCTGAGTTGCATGTCCTCAAGGTTGGTTGGGTTGAGTTTAATGTCCTCAAGGCTGATTGAGCTGGGTTGAGTTCACACAGGTCATTTGGGTTGAGAAAAAAGTGAGGACCCCACCTAGATATCGCATTTAGGACCAGGCCCAATAAGCCCAGAATCCTCACATCCCAGATTCCTTCTCCACCAGGTGAAGAACCTGACAGAGGAGATGGCTGGTCTGGATGAGATAATAGCTAAACTGACCAAGGAGAAGAAGGCCCTGCAGGAGGCCCATCAGCAAGCACTGGATGACCTGCAGGTGGAGGAGGACAAGGTCAACTCTCTGACCAAAGCCAAACTCAAACTGGAGCAGCAGGCAGATGATGTGAGTACATCCTGGACCCCAACGAGGCAGTTGCCTGCCGGAAGCAGGGTCAGGGGACTCAGTAGGGGTTACTCTCCATGCACAGTCAGTGCTGACCACAGTGTCTCAGCACAGCGCTAGGGGTTGGATTGAATGGTTGGGTTGAGTGTCCTCAAGCTTGGTTGGGATGGGTTGAATGTCCTCCAGGCTGAGTTTGGGAATGTCTGGGAGATGAAAGTTTTACCAATAACACACCTTCTTCTCTCTCAGTTGGAGGGCTCCCTGGAGCAGGAGAAGAAGATCCGGATGGACCTGGAGCGAGCCAAAAGGAAGCTGGAAGGGGACTTGAAACTGACCCAGGAGAACATCATGGATTTGGAGAATGACAAGCAGCAGCTGGAGGAGAAGCTGAAAAAGTAGGAGGATTGTTCTTTGCGCAATCCAGTGTGCTCTGGAGCACAGGGGGGGATTCATCTCTCTAAATCTCTTTGCAGGAAGGAGTTTGACATCAACCAGCAGAACAGCAAGATAGAGGATGAGCAAGCCCTGGGCCTGCAGCTCCAGAAGAAGCTGAAGGAGCTGCAGGTGGGTGCCTTTCTCTTGCCCTAGAATGCCCCTCACTTCCCTTCCAAAACTAGAGAAGCTGCTCTGGAATGAGCTGCATCATTTTTGTTCTAGAAGACTACCTCAATACCCAGACAAGAGATTGTCCCTTTTGGTGCTGCTCTAGCATAAATGAGTGCTTGAGTTCTAGATGGCCATTTTAGCACCAGTCCAGAGCCGAAAGGAAATATACCTTCTGGAACCTTGTGTTTGTGCATGTCTAAAACAAAATAGTGTGTCTTGTTTCTATCATTTTCATCTATTCCACTCCAGAACCAGAGGGTCTCTGCCTGCATGGGGTACTTTTGACATCACTCTAGAACTAGCTATAGAACTCCAATTCTAGGTTCATTCTCCCTATGCTTTGGAAACCAGATTCCCTTTCTGGTCTAGAACACTAGGTATTCAAGATTGATCTGAGGAAACTGTTTTATTTTGTTCTCTCCAGATTGAACAGGAACCCTGTGTCTTTGTTTCTAGAACCCAGATTTTTAATCTGATCTAGACCACAGTGTTCCAGATGTGGATTAGGACATTGTATAACTTTACACCCATACCCACATGTTCCTGCCTGCTCTAGAATGTGTGATGTTCTAGGCCTGTCTAAGCCCGTGGGTCTCTCTCTGGCTGCAGGCGCGCATTGAGGAGCTGGAGGAGGAGCTGGAGGCAGAGCGCACGGCCCGGGCCAAGGTGGAGAAGCTGCGCTCGGACTTGTCACGGGAGCTGGAGGAGATCAGCGAGCGGCTGGAGGAGGCGGGCGGCGCCACCTCGGTGCAGATCGAGCTGAACAAGAAGCGGGAGGCAGAGTTCCAGAAGATGCGGCGGGACCTGGAGGAGGCCACGCTGCAGCACGAGGCCACGGCCGCCACCCTGCGCAAGAAACACGCCGACTCGGTGGCCGAGCTGGGCGAGCAGATCGACAACCTGCAGCGCGTCAAGCAGAAGCTGGAGAAGGAGAAGAGCGAGCTCAAACTGGAGCTGGACGACGTCAGCTCCAACGTGGAGCAGCTGCTCAAAGCCAAGGTGCCCCGGGGGCAGGCCCGGGAGTAGAGAGGGAGGGGCCAGGGCTGACGGAAGAGCCCAGGCTTGGAGCATTTTTACTTCCTTGCTTTCCTTCTTTCCTTTCATTTTTTCATTTGTTGAATTTTTCATTTGGTTTGGTTTCATTTCTGTCTTTAGTTCATTTTTCTTTCATTCTCTTTTTTCTTTTGTTCTTTGGTTCTTTTTCTTTCATTCATTTCACCTTCGTTTTCATTCTTTTGTTGTTTCATTCCTTTCTTCTTTTTTCTTTCCGTCTGTCACTCCTTTGTTATTTTTCATTTCAACTATTGTTTCTTCATTCTTTCATTTTCTCCTTCCTTTCTTCTATTCCTTTGTTCCATTTCCGTCGCTCTTTAATTCCTTTGGGTTTTTCCTTTAACTTTTTCCTTCTTTCATTTCTTTCTTTAATTCTTTTGTTTTTTTCTCTTTCTTTTCTCTTTAGTTCTTTCATTCCTTCTTTTTACTTTCACTCTTTCATTCTTTTTCCATTCATTCTTTTTCAGCCTTGCATTCTTTCTGTTTTTAGGGGTTATTTTTATGCATTCCTTACTCATTTTCCTTTTCAGTTGCTCTTTGGGGTTTTTTTGGTCCATTCTTTGTTCATTCATTCCCCCATGTCTCCACCCTCCCCGCCCAGGTCAGCCTGGAGAAGCTTTCCCGCACGCTAGAGGACCAGACAGCCGAGCACCGGGCTAAACTGGAGGAGACGCAGCGAGCAATGAATGACACCAGCACCCAGAGAGCCAAACTGCAGACAGAGAATGGTGAGGCCCCTCCCTCGACAGCACTGGGGCCCTGCCCCCCCATCCTAATGTTCATCTTCACTCTAACCCTAATCTGAACCCTACACCAACTGTTACATTGGTCTAGTACCAGCATTAACTACTCGTCCTAAACTGAGCCACTATCCTAACCCACTAACCCTGATTATACCCCTGACCCTAACCCACTAACCTTGCTTATACCCCTGACCCTAACCCACTAACCTTGCTTATACCCCTGACACTAACCCAGTAACCCTGATTATACCCGACACTAACCTACAAACCCGATTATACCCCTGACCCTAACCCACTAACCCCTGATTATACCCCTAACACTAACCCACAAACCCCTGATTATACCCTGACCCTAACCCACTAACCCTGATTCTAACCCACTAACCCCTGATTATACTCCTGACCCTAACCCACTAACCCTGATTATACCCCTGACACTAACCCAGTAACCCTGATCATCACTGTAAGCTTGACCCAACCTATGCCCTACTCTATTCTCTGCCCCCCACAGGTGAACTGTCCCGCCAGCTAGAGGAGAAGGAGGCCCTGATCTCCCAGCTGACCCGGGGCAAACAGTCCTACACCCAGCAGATGGAGGACTTAAAAAGACAGCTGGAAGAGGAAACCAAGGTGATATGATAGCAGGGGGCTGCATGTTGGGAGCGAGGGGCACTAGCAAAGGTCGGGGGGGCAGGGCTGGGCTAGCCAGGGCTACGGGTCAGGAGTGAGGGGCACCAGCAGGGCTGGGCTGGCAGGGGGCTGCGAATCAGGAGTGAGGGGCACCAGCAGAGCTGAGGAGCCCACGACTGGGCTAGCTGGGGCTACGGGTCGGGAGTGAGGGGCACTGGCAGGGCTGGGTTGGCAGGGGCTGCGGGTCGGTAGTGAGGGGCACCAGCAGGGCGGGGGGCACAGGGCTGAGCTAGCAGGGGCTGCAGGTCGGGAGTGAGGGGCACCGGCAGAGCTGAGGAGCCCAGGGATGGGCTGGCAAGGGCTGCGGGTCGGGAGTGAGGGGCACCAGCAGGGCGGGGGGGGCAGGCCTGGGCTAGCAGGGGCTGTGGGTCAGGAGTGAGGGGCACCGGCAGGGCTGAGGAGCCCAGGGCTGGGCTGGCAGGGGCTGCGGGTTGGGAGTGAGGGGCACCGGCAGAGCTCTTCGTCCCCCACCCCAGGCGAAGAACGCCCTGGCCCACGCGCTGCAGTCGGCCCGGCACGACTGCGACCTGCTGCGGGAGCAGTACGAGGAGGAGACGGAGGCGAAGGCCGAGCTGCAGCGCTCGCTCTCCAAGGCCAACTCCGAGGTGGCGCAGTGGAGAACCAAGTATGAGACGGACGCCATCCAGCGGACGGAGGAGCTGGAGGAGGCCAAGTGAGTGGCGGGCAGAGCCGTGCTAGGGGGTAGATGCTCCAGGCTCAGTCATGATCCCGTTCCTTTTCCCAGTCTCTCGGCTTGTGTGCCGCCTTCTCACTGGCTTTTCTCCTTGTGTTCTTGTATCTTTTCATTCTTTGGGTTTTTTCATTCCTTCTTTTTCAACGTTCTTTATATCCCTTCCCCCGTCACTCTTACATCCTTTCTCCCCCCCCCCCTTATTTCTGTCCTCATCTCTTGCTCTACATCTCTCTCGCCCCTTTTTCCTGGTGAGTGCCCCCTGCTCGGCCCTGGACAACGGGGTTCTCAGCTGCTTCCTCTAACAGGGAAGCTTTTGGCTCGGGTTATATTTTCACCCACGGCGTATAAGACGAGCAAAAGGCTTGTTGGTTGGAGGAGAGACCTCCACCACCACGTGTCCTCCACCCATGGTTCCAGCACTAAGGTAGGTGGGAGCCCTTCTCGAAAATTAGGCAGGCTACCCTATGGCACTTAGCATTCATTGTAGATCCTCTGGAATGGCAGGGAATATCAGAGAAACCTCACCACTTCTTTCACCTGTGCTCAGGAAGTTTTAAGCTGGGAGATTTGTTCTAGAATAACAGGTTGAATCTGTGTGGCTCTTCTGGAAAGCAGTCCTAGAACAGTCTAGAACGTCAGATACAAGGTCCAGGCCTGAGCCTTGTAGGCTCCCTGATCTGCACATAATGATGGGCCCTTGGAGCTTTGGGCTAGAGCATTCTACATGGCCATCTAGAGAACCAGTGCTGGGATCCAGGCCAAACCATCATCTGCACCCAGCAGGCTCTCATTTGCCCCAGAATCTCACAGAGGAGGCTCGGAGTTCCACCCTGGGGAAGGTCTGGAACGGTCTAGATCATCCTTTAGAGCCTCAGGGAAGGAGGTACAGGCCAAGCCTGCAGCCCTACCACTGCACGCTCAACTGGGGCCTACGCTGGATGGCTTGATCTCTGATCTTGAACCTCAGAGCAAATTCTAGCTGCCCTGATCCAAAGTGGGTCTAGAAAGCTGTGAACAGATGAGAGATGGGGGCCAACACCACAAGAGTGGGGTGCTCCATGCTGGGATTGTCCAGAGCCTTAGACAGGAGACCAGAGTTGATTTTTGTCTAGAATGGTCTAGAGTGTGAGGATCCAATGCACCAGGCCAGGGTCGCAGGGATTTTCTGCTGGGAACCCTCTGTAACTCCAAGCCCAGAGGGGAGGGAAAGGGGCTAGGCCCCTCCCTAGCGACCGACGGGGTCTGTCGCCCCCCGGTGGCAGGAAGAAGCTGGCGCAGCGGCTGCAGGAGGCGGAGGAAGCTGTGGAGGCCGTGAACGCCAAGTGCTCGTCGCTGGAGAAGACCAAGCACCGGCTGCAGAATGAGATCGAGGACCTGATGGTGGACGTGGAGCGGTCGAACGCCGCCGCAGCCGCCCTGGACAAGAAGCAGAGAAACTTTGACAAGGTGGGACTGGGGGAGAGAGAGAGAGAGGATACAAGAGGAAGGGAGGAAGGGAGGAAGGAATAATTTAAATAGAAAAAAGGAAAGAAGAAATACCATAGAGCAAAGAACGAATGCAATGAGTCAAGGAACAAAGGAAGAAAAGAATGAAATTGAGCCAAGGAGAAAAAGCCAGCCGAGGGCACAATGAAGGAAAGAAATAGGGCAAAGAAACAACAGAGGAATGAAGGAAGGAAATAATGAAAATAAAGCAAAGAGAGAGAATAAAATTGAGCCAATAAATGAATGAAATAGGGTCAAGGAAGAAATAAATACAGCAATGACAGAAAGGGAAAAAAAGTTTATGAAAGAATGAAGGAAAACAGCACAAATAGAACGAACAAACAAACTAGGTTTGGCAGATTTCTGGTTTTATTTTCATATAATTTCAGCAGATAATGTTGCTGTTTATTGTTAAGCTTTTTTTAGTCAATTTAAATTTTCGCAGCGGCCACAAAATTATGGGGTTTTAATGTTTCTTTATTTTTAATTTATTTAAATGTTGCTGGTAATTCTGGCGAGGTCAGACAGACAATTGGGGCCGAGTGGAAAAGGTGCGTGACTGTCATTATCTAACGGCAACAAACGTCTTGCAATACCAAAATGTAGAGCTTTCTGACCATTAACACACACTGACAACGGCACGTGGCAAATCAGACAAAGTCAGTAGCCTGAAATAATTTCCCAAGCCAGGTTTCTCTTACTTTGCCTTTCTGCAAATTTCAATGATTATCGATGGAAATATTTTTTCGTGAGTGGGTGCGTCTGTGGCGAAATCAAAGCTCCCGACGCTGACCGATAAAAAGCCAATCCTTCTGAGCCTCAATACAACCACAGAGAGAAAGAAGGGGGCAGTGAACAAAGACAGGGAGGCAGAGAGAGAGCAGGGGAGAGAGATCTCGGGGCGGGGAGAGGGCTCCTCCATTGGGGTGACTCTCTCACCATGCCCCACCCGCCACCCCCCAGATCCTGTCCGAGTGGAAGCAGAAGTTCGAGGAGTCGCAGACGGAGCTGGAGTCGTCGCAGAAGGAGGCGCGGTCGCTCAGCACCGAGCTCTTCAAGCTGAAAAACGCCTACGAGGAGTCGCTGGAGCATCTGGAGACCTTCAAACGGGAGAACAAGAACCTACAGGGTGAGAATCTCCCCGGCACCCCCTGCCCCCGCTCCCAGCAGCGCAGCACCTCCTGGCCCCATGCTGGGGTAGGACGATCTCCCGTCCTAGCCATGACCTGCCTCCCGCTTAGCGCGGTCTCTCTCCCCCCGCAGAGGAGATCTCGGACCTGACGGAGCAGCTGGGTGAGGGAGGCAAGAACTTGCATGAGCTGGAGAAGGTGCGGAAGCAGCTGGAGGCCGAGAAGATGGAGCTGCAGGCGGCTCTGGAGGAGGCGGAGGTGAGGGGCACGGCCGAGCACCCCTTCCAGAGCTGCGTGGGGGTCAGCCGGGAACCCCCCCAGCGCCGGCCCAGTTGGTCTCTGTTGCTCTTCCAGTTCATCATTCACCTTCAGTTGCTCATTCTTTCTTTCTCTGTCCCCTTTTTTCCTTTATTCCTTCTGTCGTGGGGCAAGCAGACCCCGTCCCCTCTTGGGGTGGGGTGAGGGACATTATCTCCCCACAGCTGAGTCCATACGATCACCCCTTTGTCCCGGACTCACAGGACTCGTGCTCTCTCGGCTCCGTACGGTCTCTGGGGGGAACCCCTTTCAGGGCCACAGCCCTTCTCGGGGGCCCACTCTCTCTCGGGGGTTAAGCTGTCGGCCACTCTGCCTCCTGGAACCGCACCTCTGAGCCTTCAGGACGCCTGTCACTCGCTGTGGGCCCCCTCAGGGAGTCCACTCGCACTGGCCCCCCAGGGCCTCCACGCCCAGAGGGAGCAATGCAACGCTGTTCTCTAGACCGGAGCGACTCTCAGCCAGCATAGGGCAGGAGGGTTTAGCAAACGTCTGAACCCAGCACAGGAAACTCTCCAGGCCCTCAGGCCTAGGAACCCTCAGCACAGCACAGCCCAGTCTCCCCTGCATCCAGGGGGGCTCTGGCTGCTCTCTCTCTCCAGCCCAGAGACCCCCTCCTTCCAGCCAAGGCATCACATATCACCAGCCCCAACTGCTCCTCTGGTGTCCTTTGTCTTCCATCCCAGGTAAACAGGTCACCGGGGTCCTCTCTTCTCAGTCCTTTGTCCTCCCACTGGCCAGAACCAGCTAACAGCCAAGCTGGGGTGGGCCTCTCAGTCTCCAGGTCACCAGTTTTTAGGGTTCCCCATCTCCAGGCCATTGTCCGGGGGTCCCAGCTCCTAGGCAAGGTCACACCTGGTCCTCTGCAACAACAAACCTTCTCCCACCACCTTGTGAAACATGCAGCACACAGGGAAACTGAGGCACGCACACGCTATTCATGTAAAACATGACAATAATCCCCAACTTCGTCACACTTGTGTTTGGGATAGTAGGACTTAGGGTAAAAGTCAACATGGCCGCTCTCTCTCAGCACTGTGTGGCCTAGCAGCAGAGTCAGTAGGGCTGCCCTGTCCAGCAGGGCTGCGTGGCCTAGCGGCCAGTCAGGGAAATGGGCTGCCACCTAGAGCTGGGTGGCGGCCGGGTAGGGGGACCCAGAGCCTCCCTGCTCCACCGGTTCCCAGCCAGGGCCCTGGCAGTGGCAAGTGCGCTCTCCACTGGATCAGCAGGGAATCCACCCAAAACACACTCACGCCACTCGGCATAACGACTACTCCCCCTGACCTACTTCCTGCCCTGTCCCTGGGGCGCTGGTCCTGGCGTCTCCGGGCTCCTCAGTCTGTGCGGCTCTCAGCAGTTCCGTCACTTCTCGGGCATCCTCCCAGGTCTTGGCGGCTCTGGCTGGAGCCTGCAGCCTGCGACCTCCCTCTTCCACTCCTTTTTTCACTTCTACATCTGTTTCTTTCTTTCATTTCTACATTTTCTTTCATCTCCATTTAATTCTCTTCCTTCCTTCCCTTATGTCTTAATATCTCTCTCTCTCTCTCCTCTCTCACTTATTCATCCTCTCTCCTCCCCCACATCCCCCAGGCCTCTCTGGAGCACGAGGAGGGGAAGATCCTGCGGGCCCAGCTGGAGTTTAACCAGTTCAAGGCAGATTTCGAGCGGAAGCTGGCGGAGAAGGACGAGGAGATGGAGCAGGCCAAGCGCAACCACCTGCGGGTGGTGGATTCGCTGCAGACCTCGCTGGACGCCGAGACCCGCAGCCGCAACGAGGCGCTGAGAGTCAAGAAGAAGATGGAGGGCGACCTCAACGAGATGGAGATCCAGCTGAGCCACGCCAACCGCATGGCGGCCGAGGCCCAGAGCCACCTCAAGGCCACTCAGACCCAGCTCAAGGTAACAGGGCCTCCAGGGGGCAGAGAGTGGGGCCTTTCCCCTGTGGGGGAGGCAGCTCCCACCTTGCTCCAGGGCAGGGGATATGCTGATGGGGGGGGTCTCCTGTAGCCCTACATGTTTGTGCCCACAGGACTCCCAGCTGCAGCTGGATGACTTTATCCGGGCCAATGAGGACCTGAAGGAGAACATCGCCATTGTGGAGCGGCGGAACTCCCTGCTGCAGGCCGAGCTGGAGGAGCTGCGGGCCGTGGTGGAGCAGACGGAGCGCACCCGGAAACTGGCTGAGCAGGAGCTGATAGAAGCCAGCGAGAGAGTCCAGTTGCTCCACACCCAGGTGAGAGAGATGGAGACCCCCTGACTCCTGACTCTCCCATCTTGGAGCTCCCTTTGTCCCCAGTCCCTGTCCTTGGGACGCCCTGCAGAGATCTGCCATCTAGAGCACTCATTCATTGCAGCAGGAGTGACCTAGAATGTCACACTCCAGAGCAGCCACATCTAGAATTCTGTCTGCCCAGGAGCGTGGATGGTGGGTCTGTGGTTCTCCAGGATGATGATCTATACCGCCATCACCCACCTCATTTCTCCAGCACAAAAATCCACTCGCTCTAGAATAGCTGCGTAGAACATTGGCGTCTCTGTGCTTGGAGCTCCATCATGATCTAGGACACAGCTCAATCTCCCTGTAAAGGCCCCTCCCCAGTTCCCATGCAGCTCTGGATCCTGGTTCCAGAAAGACCTAGAACAGGGGACAGAGATCTTGTAACTGGATGACACCTTGTTTTTTGGTCATCTTGACCCCCCCTTGTGTTCCTCTAGAACACCAGCCTGATCAACCAGAAGAAGAAGATGGAGGCGGATCTGTCCCAGCTGCAGACAGAGGTGGAGGAGGCTGTGCAGGAATGCAGGAATGCCGAGGAGAAGGCCAAGAAAGCCATCACCGACGTGAGTGCGAGGGAACGGGACACGGGGCCTTTCCCCTCTAGGGGGCACCGGCTCCGATCTGGCCCCAGGGTGGGGGTACTGGCTGGCTCGGGGGGCAGGGAATGACTCTTTTTTCTGGCTGGCAGGCGGCGATGATGGCGGAGGAGCTGAAGAAGGAGCAGGACACCAGCGCCCACCTGGAGCGGATGAAGAAGAACATGGAGCAGACCATCAAGGACCTGCAGCTGCGGCTGGATGAGGCCGAGCAGCTGGCCCTCAAGGGCGGCAAGAAGCAGCTGCAGAAGCTGGAGGCGCGAGTCCGGGAGCTCGAGAATGAGCTGGAGTCGGAGCAGAAGCGCAACGCGGAGAGCATCAAGGGCCTGCGCAAGTCGGAGCGGCGCATCAAGGAGCTCACCTACCAGGTACCTGGGGGCTGGGGGGTATGTGCATCTAGAAAAAACCCTTCTCCAGAAGCCCTACTCCAGGCAGTTTTCTCCTGATCTAGAACATATACTCCAGGTGGTATTCTCCTGCTTCTAGATCATTGCTTCTAGTTCCAACATCGAGGGGCAGGACCCCTGTGGTGCTTTTCAGTCTTCCTGGGGGAAGGGAGGACAGCCGCACAGAGCATTCCTTTGCTCCTGTTCTGGAGTGGGTAGGGTACAACGCCGTCTCGGTTCCAGAGCCAAGGACACTGTACTCAGGGTGGGTCCTTCCATTCTGAAAGAGGCTTTTCCATGGAGATGGATGACACTGCCTAGAACGAGCCCAGCAGCCTGTTCTAGAATGGAATTCTAGACTGCTGTGGTGGTTCTAGAACCAAATATCAGACCCCCTCCTGCTGCCATATCCCCAGTGGGTCTCTTTTATTCTGAAGGGACTTGCCCATGGGGCAGGGGGGAAAGGTCTCTGTGTGAAAAACAGCCCAAGTCTGGGCTTTCTGGGTCTAGACAGAACTTCAGAACCCATCTTGTTTCTAGAATCAAAGCATAAGTTCCCACCGCGTCTTTCGTTCTCAGGCGCTTTCCCCCTGGGAAGACAAATTTGAATCTGGAATCATTCTCTAGGCCTTCAAGTATCAGAGGGGTAGCCGTGTTAGTCTGGATCTGTAAAAGCAGCAAAGAATCCTGTGGCACCTTATAGACTAACAGACATTTTGGAGCATGAGTTTTCGTGTCATGCTCCAAAACGTCTGTTAGTCTATAAGGTGCCACAGGATTCTTTGCTGCTTCTCTAGGCCTTCTTGCTCTTAAACTTGAAAAGGCCTGATTCCCCGGCCCCCTCTGATCTAGAGCCAGACCCTACAGCCTGACCACCCACCCTTCCCTTTTAGAATCAGACTCTAGACCCTCCCCACATTAATCCACCCCCCCAGGACGTCTGGCTCTGCATAAGTCCCCCATCTGATCTAGAGCCCATTCCAGAATTAGAGAAAAGGACCATTTTCTAGCTGGCCTTACCATCCTACATGGGGTCTGGAGACTGGAGCCTAGTTGGTTTCCAGATGGCATTGGATACCCCACGGCCGGAAAGATCAGGGGTGACAGAGATGCTGTTATCCTAATGCTTCCTCCACTGTCCCCGTCTCTCTCTCTCTCCCTGTGCCCTCAGACTGAGGAGGATAAGAAAAACCTAATGAGACTCCAGGACCTGGTGGACAAACTCCAGATGAAGGTCAAAGCCTACAAGAGGCAGGCCGAGGAGGCGGTGAGTATCCGACCTTCCGGATCAGCCCCTTGGCCCAGGCAGCCCAGGCTCCCCCTCCCCTCATTGGCCATTCATCCCAGCCAGTCCTGCCTCCCCGCTCCAAACCAGGGCCTGCTTGTGTTCACTGAGTCGCCAGTGGTCAGTAGTTCCTCAGGCAAACATATTAATTTTTTTTTTTTGGTTGTTCTCTGTGTCAACTCTCACTGGGGCAGCAGCCAGGCAGGTGCAGGGGAGGGAGGGATGAATGGGTGGATAGTTGAATGGAGAGGGGGATGGATGGACAGGTTGACAGATGATAGAATAGATGGATCTAATCTGTTAGTACCCATTCCTGCTCTTGTCTGCTGCAAATCCAGTAGCAGGCATTTCCACACGTTAACACAATGCATTTGTTCTCTATGCCCCCAGTGGGGCAGGGACATTCCCCTCCTCCGCAGGGCAGTACCCAGGCAGGCACAGGGTCCTGCCTGTGCTGAGTCCAGGGTCCACTGCACATCCAGTGGAGGGCAGTTCCACAGGGTAACGCCCCAGTTTCTCTCCCCCACAGGAGGAACAAGCCAACACCAACCTGGCCAAGTTCCGGAAGGTGCAGCACGAGCTGGACGAGGCGGAGGAGCGGGCCGACATCGCCGAGTCCCAGGTCAACAAGCTGCGGGCCAAGAGCCGGGACGCTGGGGGGAAGGTGAGCGATAGGGATGGAGGGCCAGCGCTCCGTCCAGCTGGCCCAACCCAGAGACTCCAGCCCTGACCCCCGCCCTGTCACACCAAGGGCGTCACTCAGCCTTTCAGTCTGTATAACTTGGTGTTTTTCACTCCTTTTCTTTCTTCCTCTTTCAGTCCATCTTTCATCTTCCTTTCTGTCCCTATCACTTCATCTTTTTCTGTCTCGATCGCCCCATCACTCCTTCTTATCACCTCATCTTTCAACTCCATCTTCTTTCTCTCTCCGTCTGTCTTTATCACTCCATTTTTTCTGTTATTCCATCTTTTTTTCTCTCACACTCTTTTGCTTTCTTTCCTTCCTTCTCTCTCACTCTTTCCTCTCTGTTTTTCCTTCCAGAAGCTCCACGATGAGGAGTGAAGGGACCCAATTTTCCAGATCGTGGCTGGGAACGTCCCACCCCCTCCCCACCTGACCCCCCAAGACTGGGCTTAATAATGTAACATTAATAGCGAGTCACTAATAAAGTGCAACAGCAAACTTCTGATCCTGGTGTCACAGCGCCCCACTCCTGCAGCCCAAGGGCCCCTCCCTCACCCAGTGTCAGGCGCTCCACCTCACTGGAGAACCCAGGCATCCGGGCCCTTCTCCCAATTTCTCCAGTGTCACCGCGCCCCCTGCTGGAGAACACCAGTGCCCAGGCCTTTGCAGACTCCTTTCCCTAACCAATGTCAGGGCGCCCCCTGCTGGAGAACACTGGCCACACCTAGTTATTCAGATGCCCCCTGGTGGCCAGTGGGGGTGTTGCAGTCAGCTTGCAGCTCCCAATAACTACACAGGGCCCATATAGGGTATATAGGACCAGACCACATTTTACTGTATGAGGGAGGACGACTGAGTCTTTTTTGGGGTGGGGGGACACCACATACATTTCAAGGTTCAAAGTGGGGGACGTCAGTACAGAGCCAACGATCTGGCAATTCCCAGTCCCAGAGTGCATCAGGCCACAATAGAGAAGTATAGACATGTACCCCCTCCATCCATCAGCCCCCTCAAAAAAGAGGGGTAGCTTGCCCCCCACCAGAGGAGAGTTAGAGCGAATCCCAGGGGCCAGAGTCTATGGCATGGGGGGAAAGGTCTGCTTCCCTCTTATTTACAGCTGGGGGGGAGCATGTTTTGAAAATTTGGGGTGAATTTGCAAGGGGGGTGTCACAGTCAGTTTGGGGTTGATTCCCCACTTGGAAATTTTGGGGTTAATGCTGCTTATTTGGGGGTGAATCATGATCAATTTAGGGGGGGTGCTTGCCTGCTATGAAATGGGGCTGAACCTAGCTGTAATGGGGGGTCTTCTACTGATTTGGGGGAGAGGGATCTTCCTGTGAAATTAGGGTGAAGCTGTCACTTTTTGGCGGGGGGGGGATGCTGAAACATACAGTGACATTGGGTGAATTCTGTCAGTTCTCAGGGCTGGCTGCTGCTATGAAATTGGGATGAATCTGGCTGTGATTTGGGGGGGTCAACCCTACCAATTTGGGGTGAATCGCTGTAAAATGGGGTAGAATCGTGCTCTGATTTGGGGGATGAATCTGTCAATTAGAGGGGTTGAAATTGCTGTGGTTTGAGGGTGAGCAGACTTGTTAATTTGTGACAGAATCTTGCTGTGAATTGGGGTGAATCTTGGTGTCAGATTGGGGGGATTGCTGCGGGATCAAATTGCTGTAAACCTGGGGATCCTTGTTAGAAATTTTGGGGTGCAACTGCCATGAAATTCTGGGGAAACCTTGCTGTGAAATTTTGGGATGAATCTTGCTGTCAGTTTTGGGGTGAACCCAGCTCGGAATTTGGGACAGCTTTGCCAGTTTTATGCATTGATTCCTGCTATAAATTTAGGGTGAACCTACTGTGAAATTTGGGGGCAAAGACGGCTCTGATGTTAGGGTGCAACTCCCAGCAAACTTTGCTATAAAGGTAGTGGTGAATCCAGCTCTGAATTTGGGGTACATCTTCCTAATAACTGTGGTGTGAACCAGACTGTTAATTTGGGGGTGAATCTGCTATGAAATTTGGGGTGACCTTGAGGGAATCATCCTATGAATGTTGTGTGTCACCTTGCTATGAAATTTTGTGGGGAGGGCTGTTAGTTTGGGGGTGTCTTCTATAAATGATGGTGTCAGCTTGCTGTCAGTTTGGGGGTTCTGAAGTTGGGGATGCATCTTGATGTGAATTTTGGGGTAAACCTGATTCTGTTTTGGGGTGAAACTTGCTCTTAATTTCAGGATACATTTTGTTGACATTTGGGGCAAACCTGGTTGCCAATTTTGGGGTGAACCTGGTTCCAGTTTGGGAGAGGAACTTTGCTCTTTTGGGGTGAACCTGACTGTCAATTTGGGGGTTGAATCCTGCTGTAAGCTTTTGGGGGAACCTGAGTCCCCTGTGGGTGAGCAAGCCATGCTCTGATTTTGGACCCACATTTTGCCAATCAAAGGGTTAATCTAGGGTTGAATTTAGGGGTGTATCTTACTGCCAATTTGAGGGGAGAACATGGTTTGTAATGTGGGGGTGCAACCTGCCAATATGAGGGTGAATCTGGCTTTTAACTTGGGTGTGCATCTTACTGCCAATTTGGTGGGGTGCTGGCTTTTAACTCGAGGTTGCAATGTGCTGATTTGGGGGGGGACGCTGGCTTTTAATTTTGGGGTTCACCTTGCCTTCAATGTGGGGGGTTCTGCAGTCTCCCGAGGACACCCCAGTGAGCATCCTCCACAGCGGGAGGGGGTCAGTCTCCCTGGATGGGGTGGGGGCACCCCCTTTCCAACCTCTCACTCCGCCTCCAGCCCCGCCTCCCTTTTCGGCTGCTGCCTCCTCTCGCCAGCAGCGCTGTCCCGGGTGTGAATCAGCCGGTGCTTCTGCAGGTGCTCCGAGGTCTTGAAGGCTTTGGGGCACTCAGGGCAGGGGTGGGGCCGCTCCCCGGTGTGGAGCTTCAGGTGACGGCGCAGCAGGAGGGAGTAGGCGAAGGTCTTGCCGCAGACGGAGCAGAGGAAGGGCCGCTCGCCCGTGTGCACCCGCTGGTGCTCCGTGAGCTGGGAGGCAGTGCCGTAGGCCTTGGGGCAGGCCTGGCAGCGGTGGGGCCGCTTGCCGGTGTAGCTGCGGGCGTGCTTGGCCAGCACAGAGGAGCGGGCGAAGCTCTTGCCGCAGCACTCGCAGCGGAAGGGCCGCTCGCCCGTGTGCACCCGCTGGTGCCGCAGCAGGTCGGAGGAGCGGAAGAAGCCGCGCCTGCAGCGCTCGCAGCGGAAGGGCCGCTCGCCCGTGTGGAAGCGCCGGTGCTGGGCCACGTCCCATGGGCGCAGGAAGGTCTTGCCGCACAGCGGGCAGGCGTGCTTGCGCTCAGCCCAGTGGGTGCGCCGGTGCTGCGCTAGGTGGGAGGAGGACATGAAGGCCTTGGCGCAGGTCGGGCAGGCGAAGGGGCGGTCGCCCGTGTGCGATCGCCCATGGGTCTCCAGCTGAGCCGCCTGGGCAAAGCCTTTGCCGCACTGGGCGCAGAGGAAGGGCTTCTCCCCACGGTGCACGGCCTCATGGCGGAGCAGGGCTGAGGAGCGGGCGAAGGCCTTGCCGCAGGTTGGACAGGCGTAGCCGTGGCCCTCAGGGTGCGAGCGGGCGTGGGAGTGCAGGGCCCACAGGCGCGGGAACTCAGCCCCGCAGCAGCCGCAGGGGTAAGCGGGCGCCTGGCTGGGGCAGGAGGCATCCGACATGGGGGTGCGGCTGGGTCAGACCGTTGCGGTGGCTGTAGGGGGCGGAAAGGTTAAAGGGTGTCAGGAGAACTGCCAGAAAATATGGTGGGGCGGGGGCCAGGAGACAGGCGTGGGCAGAGGCCGGGCAACACAGACACTGGGAGACACGCGCCTGTGCAAAGGCTGGGAGACACACACACAAGATGTGTGCTTGTGCAAAGGCTGGGAGAACCACGCCCGTGTGCAAACACCAAGGGAATATGGCCAGCCCTGGGCCCAACCCTATGAGTACACACACCCACCCACCCAGCACAGAGATCCGGGGACACATCTCAGGTTCCCTCGCACGCTTTGCACACCCCCTTGCCCAGCCAGACATGTGCAGACACAGGATGCCCCCTTACATGCCTGCCCTCACGTGGAAAAGCCCCTCCCCTACCACCCCAAGGATCCCCACCCCCCACAAAAATAATCTCCCAATCCCCCCGGCCCTGCCTCTCTGCCCCCCAAAAGGTCTCCAGCTCAGCCTCTGTACCCTCCAAGTTCCCCAGCCCTACCCTGCCTCTGGGCCCCCCAAAATCGCTGGCCCTCAAACCTCCCCAGCCCTGCCCTGCACGCCCCCCAAAATAACCACCAACCCCGCCTCTGTGCCTCTCCAAACCTCCTGAACCTGCATCCCCAACATGCCCCCCAGCCTACTGTACCCCCAAATGCTGCCCCCACACTTTGTTGGCTACAGAGCACCCTGGGTGGGGGGGCTGGAGGGAAAACGGGGTGTCAGGGAAAAGGGGGGGCTGTGGGGGGCTGGGAGTGGGAGCGGGTGGATGGAAGGGAGATGAGGAGGAGGGAGGGTATGGGGGAGGGGGTCAAGCGCGGGAGGACGGGGGAGGAGGGGCGGAGGGTGTCGGGGTGGGGGCTGGTACCTGCATCCTCTGGGCTGGGGGCTCCGCTGCAGCAGCAGCCGGGTCCCTGCGCCGCGTCCGCTGCGTCTCCCTCTCCGGCCCCCGCCTCAATCCCGCCCCCTCCCCTGCTGTCCCTCCCGCGCCCCCCCTCCGCGGCTCCCTTCCCTTGGCCCTCGCTCCACCCTCCGGGGAGACCCGACCCCCTCCTGCCCTCCCCGTCCCTCCTCCATCCCCCCTGCCCTCTCCCCTCCATCCCCCCTTCCCCACCCCCACCCCTCATCCATCATCTCTGCCCTCCCCGTCCCTCCTCCATCCCCCCTGCCCCCTCCCCTCCATCCCCCCTTCCCCACCCCCCACCCCTCATCCATCATCTCTGCCCTCCCCATCCCTCCTCCATCCCCCCTGCCCCCTCCCCTCCATCCCCCCTTCCCCACCCCCACCCCTCGTCCATCCCCCCTGCCCCCTCCCCTCCAACCCCCTTCCCCACCCCCCACCCCTCGTCCATCATCTCTGCCCTCCCCGTCCCTCCTCCATCCCCCCTGCCCCCTCCCCTCCAACCCCCTTCCCCACCCCCCACCCCTCGTCCATCATCTCTGCCCTCCCCGTCCCTCCTCCATCCCCCCTGCCCCCTCCCCTCCAACCCCCTTCCCCACCCCCCACCCCTCGTCCATCATCTCTGCCCTCCCCATCCCCGCTCCATCTCCACTGCCCCCTCCCCTCCATCCCCCCTCCCACACCCCACTCCCATCCCTCCTCCATCCCCCCCACCCCTCATCCATCTCCTCTGCCCCCTCCCCTCCATCCCCCCTTCCCCACCCCCACCCCTCGTCCATCTCCTCTGCCCTCCCCGTCCCCCCTCCATCTCCCCTGCCCCCTCCCCTCCATCCTCCCTTCCACACCCCACTCCCATCCCCCCTCCATCCCTCCCTTCCCCACCTCCATCCCTCGTCCATCTCCTCTGCCCTCCCCGTCCCACCTCCATCCCCCCCTTCCCCACCCCCACTCCTCGTCCACCATCTCTGCCCTCCCTGTCCCCTCTCCATTTCTTCTGCCCCCTCCCCTCCATCCCCCCTTCCCCACCCTCACTCCCACCCCTCGTCCATCTCCTCTGCCCTCCCCGTCCTCCGTCCATCTCCTCTGCCCCCTCCCCTCCATCCCCCCTTCCCCACCCCCCTCCATCTTCCCAGCCCCTCCCCTTCATCCCTCCCCTGCCCTGTCCCCTTCCCTCCACCTCTTTCTGGGTCCCCCTTCACCTGGGTCTCTATCGCTCTAGCCCCTGGCTGACACATTCCCCCCTCCACACAACACAACACAACTCACAGGGGTGCAGGGACCCACACACCGAAGCGTCAGTACCAGACCAAAGCACCTGTAATTTCCCCCTTTGCACAATTTAAATACAAGTGAACCCAGAGCCTCCTGCCCCTTTGCCCCAGGCAGGGGCGGCTCCAGGTGTTTTGCCGCCCCAGGCACGGCAGGGAGGGGGCTGCCCTCGGCGGTGCCTGTGGGGGGGGGGCCGGGCCTGCGGGTTCGGCGGCACCTGCGGGGGGCCCCAGTCCTGCGGGTTCGGCGGCGCCTGCAGGGGGGGGCGGGCCCGTGGGTTCGGCGGCCCCTGCGGGGGGGCCCCGGTCCCGAGGGTTCGGCGGCGCCTGCGTGGGGGGGGGGCCTCTGGTCCCGCGGGTTCGGCGGCGCCTGCGGGGGGCCCCGGTCCCACGGGTTCGGCGGCGCCTGCGGGGGGGGCTGGTCCCGCGGGTTCGGCGGCGCCTGCGGGAGGGCCCCGGTCTGGTCTGTCGAAGCCGCGGGACCAGGGGCTCCTCCGCAGGCTGCACTTGGCATGCTGGTGCCTGGAGCCGCCCCTGGCCCAAGGACTGGGGGCATTGCAGGGGGCCCAGGACCAGGGCTGGGCTGGCAGGGGCTGCGGGTCAGGAGTGAGGGGCACCAGCAGAGTTGATGGGGGAGATCAGGGGGGTTATTTCTGTCCCCAGTGGGACAGAAATAACCCCCCTGATCTCCCCCATCAACTCTCCCCCTCTTACGCCAGGTTCCCGTTGCCATCTAGAAAAAAAAGTTAAAGTTTAGCGTCTCACGGGGCCACCCGGCTGGGGAACCCAGGCGTCCAGGCTGCTGCTGGGCCCATCCCCAACCCACCGTCACAGCCCCTGGCTGGGGAACCCAGGCGTCCGGGTCGCTGCTGGGCCAATCCCCAACCCACCGTCACAGCCCCCAGCTGGGGAACCCAGGCATCTGGGTCGCTGCTGGGCCCATCCCCAACCCACCGTCACAGCCCCCATCTAGGGAACCCAGGCGTCCGGGCCGCTGCTGGGCCGGTCCCCAACCCACCGTCACAGCCCCCATCTAGGGAACCCAGGCGTCCGGGCCGCTGCTGGGCCCGTCCCCAACCCACCGTCACTGTCCCCAGCTGGGGAACCCAGGCGTCCGGGCCGCACTCACCTTGGGCTGGCTCCGGCCTGATCTCAGCCCAGTAGGTGCTGAAGGCATCGTAGGCAAATATGGCGATGAGGATGAGGCCGAAGGTCTGCGGGGAGAGAGGCGGGGGGTGAGCCGGGGGGTGGGGAAGATGTTGGGGGGTGAAGGAGCCATGGGGAGCTGTGTTTGGGGCCCCTGCGGGGAGGGGCTAGCAGGGAGGTGGAGGGGCTGGGGATACAAAGGGGGTCATAGGGCATGGAGGTTGGGGGGGTTCTATCAGTGGGGGAGGAGCAGTGGGGGGTAGGGCGGGTCACAAAGGCGCTAACGGATGGCCCCTCCTGGCTGGTGGCGCTGGGGGGTTGTGGGGAGACCGGCTGTCAGTGGCGGGAGGGGCAGGGGAGGGGCTGTCGGTGGGGGGAGGGGCAGGGGGGAATGGGCTGTCAGTGGGGGGAGGGGAAGGGGAGACGGGCTGTCGGTGGGGGGATGGGCGGGGGGGCTGCCGGTAGGGGGAGGGGTAAGGGAAGGGGGAGGGGCTGTCGGTGGGGGGGGCTGGGGGAGGGGCTGTCAGTGGGGGGAGTAGCAGGGGGAGGGATTGTCGGTGGGGGGAGGGGCTGGGGCAGGGGGCTGTCAGTGGGGGGAGGAGCAGGGGGTGGGGCTGTCGGTGGGGGGAGGGGCTGGGGGGGCAGTCAGTGGGGGAAGGGGCAGGGGGAGGGGCTGTCGGTGGGGGAGGGGGGAATGGGCTGTCGGTGCGGGGAGGGGCTGGGGGAATGGGAAGTCAGTGGGGGGAGGGGCTGTCGGTGGGGGGAGGGGCAGGGGGAATGGGCTGTCGGTGGGGGGAGGGGCGGGGGAATGGGCTGTCGGTGGGGGGAGGGGCGGGGGAGGGGCTGTCGGTGGGGGGAGGGGCGGGGGAATGGGCTGTCGGTGCGGGGAGGGGCAGGGGGAGGGGCTGTCAGTGGGCGGAGGGGCTGGGGGAATGGGCTGTCGGTGGGGGGAGGGGCGGGGGAATGGGCTGTCGGTGGGGGGAGGGGCAGGGGGAGGGGCTGTCGGTGGGGGGAGGGGCGAGGGAATGGGCTGTCGGTGGGGGGAGGGGCTGGGGGGCTGTCAGTGGGGGAAGGGGCAGGGGGGAGGGGCTGTCGGTGGGGGAGGGGGGAATGGGTTGTCGGTGCGGGGAGGGGCAGGGGGATGGGCTGTCGGTGGGGGGAGGGGCGGGGGAATGGGCTGTCAGTGGGGGGAGGGGCAGGGGGAGGGGCTGTCGGTGGGGGGAGGGGCGGGGGAATGGGCTGTCAGTGGGGGAAGGGGCAGGGGGGAGGGGCTGTCGGTGGGGGGAGGGGAAGGGGCGGGGGGGGCACTCACAAAGGCGCTGACAGCCGGCCCCTCCTGGCTGGCGGCGATGGCGGCCGGCGACACCACCAGGAAAACCAGGACAGCGCTGGTGGAGCGAAGGAAATCCTGGGGGGTCCCTGCCAGGAAATTAGACCCTGAATCTGTAAGGATGTCAGAGGGCCAACCTACCCTGGCAAAGATGTCTGTTAGGGCCAGGCACACAGTGTTAGCCCTGGTGTTGCCTAGAGCGACTGCTTCTGGCCATCGGGTAGCAAAGTCCACTAAAGTCAGTACGTACTGCTTTCCTCTGGGCGTCTTTTTTGGGAAAGGGCCCAGAATATCCACAGCTACTCGCTGAAATGGGACCTCAATTATGGGGAGTGGCTGGAGAGGGGCCTTGACCTGGTCTTGAGGCTTACCCACTCTTTGGCATACCTCACAAGACCGGACATACTTGGCAACGTCCTTGCCCATCCCCTCCCAGTGGAAGGACTTCCCCAACCGGTCCTTGGTTCTGTTCACCCCAGCATGGCCACTGGGATGATCATGGGCTAAGCTTAAGAGCTTCCCCCGGTACTTAGTTGGAACCACCAACTGTTTTTGCGGCTGCCATTCTTCCCGGTGTTCACCAGAAAGAATTTCCTTGTATAAAAGTCCTTGGTCTATAACAAACCGGGATCGATTAGAAGAGCTGAGAGGCGGTGGGGTGCTCCGTGCCGCCGCCCAAGCTTTCTGAAGGCTGTCATCTGCTTCCTGCTCAGTCTGGAACTGTTCCCTTGAGGCTGGGGTCACCAGTTCTTCCTCAGACTGTGGACTTGGGCTTGGTCCCTCTGGAAGCGATGTAGGTGATGGGGTTGTTTCCGTTGCTGGTGAACCGCTCTCCGCTGGTGCACCTGAGGGTATTTCAGGCTCTGGCTGAGCCTTTTGGGTATGGCTGTCTTTTGCTTCTGCCAGTTTTGGCTCGCTGGCGCCCTCTGGCGTTGAGTTTGAAGATGTGGTTGCACTTGCTGGTGCTGGTTGCTGTTCCAGTTCCGGGCCTGGGACTGGAGATGCTGTGGCTGTTTCAGTGGTTGGCATGGAATCCGGGTCCACTACCTCTGTCTGGGTCTCTGGTAACACAGACGGGGCCTCTGTGGACGGCTCAGGAACAGGAATGGGTCTGGAAGGTTGCCTGGTTTGGCTACGTGTAACCATTCCCACTCTCTTGGCCCGCCTCACCTGGTTGGCCAAGTCTTCCCCCAGTAGCATGGGGATAGGATAATTGTCATAGACTGCAAAAGTCCACATTCCTGACCAGCCTTTGTACTGGACAGGCAGTTGAGCTGTAGGCAAGTCTACAGCTTGTGACATGAAGGGGTAAATTGTAACTTTGGCCTTTGGGTTGATGAATTTGGGGTCAATGAAGGATTGGTGGATAGCTGACACTTGTGCCCCCGTGTCTCTCCACGCAGTAACCTTCTTTCCGCCCACTCTCAAATTTTCCCTTCGCTCCAAGGGTATTTGAGAGGCATCCGGGCCTGGGGATCTTTGGTGTGATGGTGGTGTAATGAATTGCACTCGCATGGTGTTCTTGGGACAGTTGGCCTTGATATGTCCCAGTTCATTACACTTAAAGCATCTTCCATCTGATGGGTCACTGGGCCGAGGTGAGTTACTGGAGACTGGTGAGGTTGAAGGGTAGGGTATCTGTGGCTTTACTTGGGTGGTATGTGGGGTCTTTGGCGGTCCTCGGTTGTAGGGTTTATGGTCTGTGTGCCCCCTGGGGTAATCGTTCCCCTTGACAGTAGCTTTCTTGCTTTCTGCCAGTTCCATCCATTTGGCTCCAATCTCCCCCGCCTCAGCGATATCTTTGGGATTTCCATCTTGTATGTACCGTGTGATGTCTTCAGGAACACCATCCAAGAACTGCTCCATTTGTATGAGGAGGTTCAGTTCTTCCAAGGTTTGAATGTTGTTTCCTGTTATCCAGGCCTCATAGTTTTTTGCAATGTAGTAGGCATGTTTGGGAAATGACACCTCTGGTTTCCACTTTTGGGTTCTGAAACGCCGACGGGCATGATCTGGGGTTAGCCCCATTCGGTATCTGGCCTTGGTTTGAAAAAGTTTATAGTCATTCATTTGCAGCTTAGGCATTTCAGCTGCCACCTCTGCTAAAGGTCCACTGAGCTGTGACCTCAATTCTACCATGTACTGGTCTTCGGGGATGTTGTACCCAAGACAGGCTCTTTCAAAATTTTCCAAGAAGGCCTCGGTGTCATCACCTGCCTTGTAGGTGGGAAATTTCCTGTGCTGTGGAGCAATAATTGGCGCCGGGTTGTTAGGGTTGGCTGGCACATGCAACCCAGCTTTTGCCATCTCCAGTTCATGTTTTCTCTGTTTTTCCTTCTCTTCATTCTCTTTTTGTTGTTTTTTTCATTTCTTTTTGTTGTTTTTCCATTTCTTTTTGGTGTTTTTCCATTTCTTTTTGGTGTTTTTCCATGGCTCGGCGGTGGGCCGCCTCTTCTTCTGCTTTTTTCCTTCGGTAGGCCAACTCTTCTTCTTCTAGTTTTCTTTTGTGTGCTGCCTCTTGGGCTGCCTGTTCTCTTTGGAAGGCTGCCTGTTCTCTTTGGTAGGCTGCCTCTTGGATCTGTTCTTCTCTTTCTTTCATCTCCATCTCTTTTGTTTTATTTCCAGTTGTCGCCTGTGTTGAGCTTCTTTGATTTGTTCTTCGGCCTCAATTTTTGCCTTAGAAGTCATGATTCCTGTTTTCTTGTGTTGGGGTGCCCTCCGGTGTTTATCTTCTGAACTGCAGGTTCTCTGTTGCCTCCTGAAGTCTGCCTAGCAACAGTGCCTTTAGCTAATTTTCCTTTTCTCTCTCTAGCTAATGTTCAATGAAGGGAAACCAGAAAAACCACTTTATTTGCATGCATATAAGTGCTGGTACTTGCCTCCTAATGGGAGGGCTATTGCATGACAAAAGACCCTCAACAGTTTGGTAATGGCTTCTCGCTTAACATGCAAGCCACAAACTGCCAGAGAGAGCAGAAAAAAAAAATCTCTCTGGTTCCCTTTTAAAACCAACTGTTTCTCTCTCTGCTAAAAAGCCCTTAGCAGAGAAAAGAAAAATATAATATTCCTACTGGCTTCTGGATTCTGTCTATATCCCACCAGCTGCCACTCATATGATAACCTTAGTCCCAGATTTGGACCTTAGCGTCCAAAATATGGGGGTTAGTATGAAAACCTCCAAGCTTAGTTACCAGCTTGGACCTGGTACCTGCTGCCACCACCCAAAAAATTAGAGTGTTTTGGGGCACTCTGGTCCCTCTGAAAAACCTTCCCTGGGGACCCCAAGACCCAAATCCCTTGAGTCTCACCACAAAGGGAAATAATCCTTTTTCCCTTCCCCCCTCCAGGTGCTCCTGGAGAGATACACAGACACAAGCTCTGTGAAACTACACAGAGGGACTCCCCCTCTCCGTTCCCAATCCTGGAAACAAAAGTACTTTCCTATTCCCCCAGAGGGAATGCAAAATCAGGCTAGCAATCCAACACACAAATCTCCCCAATTTCTTCCTCCCACCAATTCCCTGGTGAGTACAGACTCAATTTTCCTGAAGTAAAGAAAACTCCAACAGGTCTTAAAAGAAAGCTTTATATAAAAAGAAAGAAAAATACATACAAATGGTCTCTCTGTATTAAGATGATACAATACAGGGTCAATTGCTTAAAAGAATATTGAATAAACAGCCTTATTCAAAAAGAAGACAAATCAAAGCACTCCAGCACTTATATTCATGCAAATACCAAAGAAAAGAAACCATATAACTTACTATCTGATCTCCTTGTCCTTACACTTAGAAACAGAAGACTAGAAAGTAGAAACTACTTCTCCAAAGCTCAGAGAAAGCAGGCAGACAGAAAACAAAGACCTCAGACACACAATTCCCTCCACCCAAAGTTGAAAAAAATCCGGTTTCCTAATTGGTCCTCTGGTCAGGTGCTTCAGGTGAAAGAGACATTAACCCTTAGCTATCTGTTTATAACAGGGAGAATGGGCTGTCGGTGGGGGGAGGGGCAGGGGGAGGGGCTGTCGGTGGGGGGAGGGGCGAGGGAATGGGCTGTCGGTGGGGGGAGGGGCTGCGGGGCTGTCAGTGGGGGAAGGGGCAGGAGGGAGGGGCTGTCGGTGGGGGAGGGGGGAATGGGTTGTCGGTGCGGGGAGGGGCGGGGGAATGGGCTGTCAGTGGGGGGAGGGGCGGGGGAATGGGCTGTCAGTGGGGGAAGGGGCAGGGGGGAGGGGCTGTCGGTGGGGGGAGGGGAAGGGGCGGGGGGGGGCACTCACAAAGGCGCTGACAGCCGGCCCCTCCTGGCTGGCGGCGATGGCGGCCGGCGACACCACCAGGAAAACCAGGACGGCGCTGGTGGAGCGAAGGAAATCCTGGGGGGGGCAGTTGGGGGGTCAGACTGGAGGGTCCCCATGAGGGGAACCTGCAGCACCCCCCAGGCAGGGCCAGTGGATCCGGGGCAGGGGGGGGGCTGTGAGGGGTCCCACGCACCAGGCAGGGCCAGGGGATCCGGGGCGGGGGGGCTGTGGGGTGTCCCACGCACCAGGCAGGGCCAGGGGATCCGGGGCAGGGGACGGGGGGGCTGTGGGGGGTCCCACGCACCAGGCAGGGCCAGTGGATCCGGGGCAGGGGGCGGTGGGGCTGTGGGGGGTCCCATGCACCAGGCAGGGCCACTGGATCCGGGGCAGGGGGGCTGTGGGGGGTCCCACGCACCAGGCAGGGCCAGTGGATCCGGGACGGGGGGGCTGTGGGGGGTCCCACACACCAGGCAGGGCCAGTGGCTCCGGGATGGGGGGGCTGTGGGGGGTCCCACACACCAGGCAGGGCCAGTGGATCCGGGGCAGGGGGCGGGGGGGGGTGTCCCACGCACCAGGCAGGGCCAGTGGATCCGGGACGGGGGGGGCTGTGGGGGGTCCCACGCACCAGGCAGGGCCAGTGGAGCTGGGGCAGGGGGCGGGGGGGGCTGTGGGGGGTCCCATGCACCAGGCAGGGCCACTGGATCTGGGGCAGGGGGGCTGTGGGGGGTCCCACGCACCAGGCAGGGCCAGTGGATCCAGGGCAGGGGGCGGGGGGGGTGTCCCACGCACCAGGCAGGGCCAGTGGATCCGGGACGGGGGGGCTGTGGGGGGTCCCACACACCAGGCAGGGCCAGTGGCTCCGGGATGGGGGGGCTGTGGGGGGTCCCACGCACCAGGCAGGGCCAGTGGATCCGGGGCAGGGGGCGGGGGGGGTGTCCCACGCACCAGGCAGGGCCAGTGGATCCGGGACGGGGGGGGCTGTGGGGGGTCCCACGCACCAGGCAGGGCCAGTGGATCCGGGGCAGGGGGCGGGGGGGGTGTCCCACGCACCAGGCAGGGCCAGTGGATCCGGGACGGGGGGGCTGTGGGGGGTCCCACACACCAGGCAGGGCCAGTGGCTCCGGGATGGGGGGGCTCTGGGGAGTCCCACGCACCAGGCAGGGCCAGTGGATCCGGGGCAGGGGGCGAGGGGGCTGTGGGGGGTCCCATGCACCAGGCAGGGCCAGTGGCTCCGGGACGGGGGGGCTGTGGGGGGCCCACGCACCAGGCAGGGCCAGTGGATCCGGGACGGGGGGGCTGTGGGGGGTCCCACGCACCAGGCAGGGCCAGTGGATCCGGGACGGGGGGACTGTGGGGGGTCCCACGCACCAGGCAGGGTCAGTGGATCCAGGACGGGGGGACTGTGGGGGGTCCCACGCACCAGGCAGGGACAGGGGATCCGGGGCAGGGGGCGGGGGGGCTGTGGGGGGTCCCACGCACCAGGCAGGGCCAGTGGATCCGGGACGGGGGGGCTGTGGGGGGTCCCACGCACCAGGCAGGGCCAGTGGATCCGGGACGGGGGGGCTGTGGGGGGTCCCACGCACCAGGCAGGGCCATTGGATCCGGGACGGGGGGGCTGTGGGGGGTCCCACGCACCAGGCAGGGCCAGGGGATCCGGGGCAGGGGGCTGTGGGGGGTCCCACGCACCAGGCAGGGCCAGTGGATCCGGGACGGGGGGGCTGTGGGGGGTCCCACGCACCAGGCAGGGCCACTGGATCCGGGGCGGGGGGGGCTGTGGGGGGTCCCACGTACCAGGCAGGGCCAGTGGATCCGGGACGGGGGGGCTGTGGGGGATCCCACGCACCAGGCAGGGCCACTGGATCCGGGGCAGGGGGGCTGTGGGGGGTCCCACGCACCAGGCAGGGCCAGGGGATACGGGACGGGGGGGCTGTGGAGGGTCCCACGCACCAGGCAGGGACAGGGGATCCGGGGCAGGGGACGGGGGGGCTGTGGGGGGTCCCACGCACCAGGCAGGGCCAGTGGATCCGGGGCAGGGGGCGGGGGGGGCTGTGGGGGGTCCCACGCACCAGGCAGGGTCAGTGGATCCAGGACGGGGGGACTGTGGGGGGTCCCACGCACCAGGCAGGGACAGGGGATCCGGGGCAGGGGGCGGGGGGGCTGTGGGGGGTCCCACGCATCAGGCAGGGCCAGTGGATCCGGGACGGGGGGGCTGTGGGGGGTCCCACGCACCAGGCAGGGCCAGTGGATCCGGGACGGGGGGGCTGTGGGGGGTCCCACGCACCAGGCAGGGCCATTGGATCCGGGACGGGGGGGCTGTGGGGGGTCCCACGCTCCAGGCAGGGCCAGGGGATCCGGGGCAGGGGGCTGTGGGGGGTCCCACGCACCAGGCAGGGCCAGTGGATCCGGGACGGGGGGGCTGTGGGGGGTCCCACGCACCAGGCAGGGCCACTGGATCCGGGGCGGGGGGGCTGTGGGGGGTCCCACGTACCAGGCAGGGCCAGTGGATCCGGGACGGGGGGGCTGTGGGGGATCCCACGCACCAGGCAGGGCCACTGGGTCCGGGGCAGGGGGGCTGTGGGGGGTCCCACGCACCAGGCAGGGCCAGGGGATACGGGACGGGGGGGCTGTGGAGGGTCCCACGCACCAGGCAGGGACAGGGGATCCGGGGCAGGGGACGGGGGGGCTGTGGGGGGTCCCACGCACCAGGCAGGGCCAGTGGATCCGGGGCAGGGGGCGGGGGGGGGTGTGGGGGGTCCCATGCACCAGGCAGGGCCACTGGATCCGGGGCAGGGGGGCTGTGGGGGGTCCCACGCACCAGGCAGGGCCAGTGGATCCGGGGCAGGGGGCGGGGGGGGCTGTGAGGGGTCCCACGCACCAGGCAGGGCCAGTGGATCCGGGGAGGGGGGGCTGTGGGGGGTCCCACGCACCAGGCAGGGCCAGTGGATCCGGGACAGGGGGGCTGTGGGGAGTCCCACGCACCAGGCAGGGCCAGTGGATCCGGGGCAGGGGGCGGTGGGGGGTCCCACGCACCAGGCAGGGCCAGTGGATCCGGGGCAGGGGGCGGTGGGGCTGTGGGGGGTCCCACGCACCAGGCAGGGCCAGGGGATCCGGGGCAGGGGGCGGTGGGGGGTCCCACGCACCAGGCAGGGACAGTGGATCCGGGGCAGGGGGGCTGTGGGGGGTCCCACGTACCAGGCAGGGCCAGTGGATCCGGGGCGGGGGGGCTGTGGGGGGTCCCACGCACCAGGCAGGGACAGGGGATCCGGGGCAGGGGGCGGGGGGGCTGTGGGGGGTCCCACGCACCAGGCAGGGCCAGTGGATCCGGGGCGGGGGGGCTGTGGGGGGTCCCACGCACCAGGCAGGGCCAGTGGATCCGGGGCGGGGGGGCTGTGGGGGGTCCCACGCACCAGGCAGGGACAGGGGATCCGGGGCAGGGGGCGGGGGGGCTGTGGGGGGTCCCACGCACCAGGCAGGGCCAGGGGATCCGGGGCAGGGGGCGGGGGGGCTGTGGGGGGTCCCACGCACCAGGCAGGGCCAGTGGATCCGGGACAGGGAGGCTGTGGGGTGTCCCACGCACCAGGCAGGGCCAGTGGATCCGGGACAGGGGGGCTGTGGGGGTCCCACGCACCAGGCAGGGCCAGTGGATCCGGGGCAGGGGGCGGTGGGGCTGTGGGGGGTCCCACGCACCAGGCAGGGACAGGGGATCCAGGACAGGGGGCGGGGGGGCTGTGGGGGTCCCACGCACCAGGCAGGGCCAGTGGATCCGGGGAGGGGGGCTGTGGGGGTCCCACGCACCAGGCAGGGCCAGGGGATCCAGGACAGGGGGCGAGGGGGCTGTGGGGGGTCCCACGCACCAGGCAGGGCCAGTGGATCCGGGACGGGGGGACTGTGGGGGGTCCCACGCACCAGGCAGGGACAGGGGATCCGGGGCAGGGGGCGGGGGGGCTGTGGGGGGTCCCACGCACCAGGCAGGGCCAGTGGATCCGGGGAGGGGGGCTGTGGGGGGTCTCATGCACCAGGCAGGGCCAGTGGATCCGGGGCAGGGGGCGGGGGGGCTGTGGGGGGTCCCACGCACCAGGCAGGGCCAGTAGATCCGGGGCAGGGGGCGGGGGGGCTGTGGGGGGTCCCACGCACCAGGCAGGGCCAGTGGATCCGGGGAGGGGGGGCTGTGGGGGGTCCCACGCACCAGGCAGGGCCAGGGGATCCGGGGCGGGGGGGCTGTGGGGGGTCCTACGCACCAGGCAGGGCCAGTGGATCCGGGGCAGGGGGGCTGTGGGGGGTCCCACACACCAGGCAGGGCCAGGGGATCCGGGGCAGGGGGCGGTGGGGCTGTGGGGGGTCCCACGCACCAGGCAGGGCCAGTGGATCCGGGACGGGGGGGCTGTGGGGGGTCCCACGCACCAGGCAGGGCCAGTGGATCCGGGGCAGGGGGGCTGTGGGGGGTCCCACGCACCAGGCAGGGCCAGGGGATCCGGGGAGGGGGGGCTGTGGGGGGTCCCACGCACCAGGCAGGGCCAGTGGATCCGGGGCAGTGGGGCTGTGGGGGGTCCCACGCACCAGGCAGGGCCAGTGGATCCGGGGCAGGGGGCGGTGAGGCTGTGGGGGGTCCCACACACCAGGCAGGGCCAGGGGATCCGGGGCAGGGGGCGGTGGGGCTGTGGGGGGTCCCACGCACCAGGCAGGGCCAGTGGATCCGGGGCAGGGGGCGGTGAGGCTGTGGGGGGTCCCACACACCAGGCAGGGCCAGGGGATCCTGGGCAGGGGGCGGTGGGGCTGTGGGGGGTCCCACACACCAGGCAGGGCCAGGGGATCCTGGGCAGGGGGCGGTGGGGCTGTGGGGGGTCCCACGCACCAGGCAGGGCCAGTGGATCCGGGGCAGGGGGCGGGGGGGCTGTGGGGGGTCCCACGCACCAGGCAGGGCCAGTGGATCCGGGGTGCCCTCTCCTGGCAGCGGCTGAGACGCAGGCCCAGGGCGCCGGCCGCCAGCAGCCCCTCCAGCAGGGCGGGCGCCATGTGGGCGGAGGCCGAGACCGTCAGCAGCAGGAAGATCAGAAAACACAGGGCCTGGGGTGAGGGTTAGAGGGTGAAGATGGGGGCTGGGTCCACGCACACCCCCCAGCCCGCCCCCACCATGATTCAGCACAGGGCTCACCCCACCGCTCCAGGGTTCCCACCCCAGAAGTCCCCCCTGCCCACACACTCTCCCCTGGGGCTTCCAACCTCACCCCCACTGGCACCCCCACACCTGTCCCCCACCATGCCCACTGCCCCCCTGTTCACACCCTCAGCATTCCCCCCAGCCCCCCGAGTCTGCGTCCAGCTGAACCTCCCCACCTCAGTGTCTCCCCGCCTCCCATTAAATTCAGGGGGTCGAAGCGTTTTGGCAGGTCCAGGGGGTTTCAGAGCTGGGAGGTGGGGGTATGGAAGTTGGGCTGGGGGTTGGGGGATCTCAGGGCTGGGGGGTGGCAGCATCTGGGGTCTCAGAGCTGAGAGGTGAGGTTATGGAAGTTGGGAGGCTGGGGGGTCTCAGAGCTGGGAGGTGAGGATATGGAAGTTGGAGGGCTGGGGCTTGGGGGTCTCAGAGCTGGGTGGTGAGGGTATGGAAGTTGGGGGGCTAGGGGTTGGGGGTCTCAGCTGGGGGGTGGCAGCGTCTTAGGGTCAGGGGCTTGAGGGATCTCAGAGCTGGGGGGTGGCAGCATCTGGGGTCTCAGAGCTGGGAGGTGGGGGTATGGAGAAGCTGGGGGGATGGGCGTTGGGGGTCTCAGAGCTAGGAGGTGGGGGAATGGAAGTTGGGGGGATGGGGCTTGGGAGTCTCGGCTGGGGGGTGGCAGTATCTGGGGGTCTCAGAGTTGGGAGGTGGGGATATGGAGAAGTTGGGGGGCTGGGGGTTGGGGGTCTCAGAGCTGAGAGGTGGGGGTATGGAAGTTGGGGGGATGGGGTTTGGGGGTCTCAGGGCTGGGGGGTGGCAGTATCTGGGGGTCTCAGAGCTGGGAGGTGGGGATATGGAGAAGTTGGGGGGCTGGGGGTTGGGGGTCTCAGAGCTGAGAGGTGGGAGTATGGAAGTTGGGGGTTGGGGGTCTCAGGGCTGGGGAGTGGCAGCATCTGGGGTCTCAGAGCTGGGAGGTGAGGGTATGGAAGTTGGGGGGATGGGGTTTGGGGGTCTCAGGGCTGGGGGGTGGCAGTATCTGGGGGTCTCAGAGCTGGGAGGTGGGGATATGGAGAAGTTGGGGGGCTGGGGGTTGGGGGTCTCAGAGCTGAGAGGTGGGAGTATGGAAGTTGGGGGTTGGGGGTCTCAGAGCTGAGAGGTGGGGGTATGGAAGTTGGGGGGATGGGGTTTGGGGGTCTCAGGGCTGGGGGGTGGCAGTATCTGGGGTCTCAGAGCTGGGAGGTGGGGATATGGAGAAGTTGGGGGGCTGGGGGTTGGGGGTCTCAGAGCTGAGAGGTGGGAGTATGGAAGTTGGGGGTTGGGGGTCTCAGGGCTGGGGAGTGGCAGCATCTGGGGTCTCAGAGCTGGGAGGTGGGGGTATGGAAGTTGAGGGGCTGGGGCTTGGGGGTCTCAGGGCTGGAGGGTGGCAGCGTCTGGAGTCTCAGAGCTGGGAGGTGGGGAAATGGAAGTTGGGGTGCTGGGGGGATGGCAGGGTCGGGGGGACCCAGGGGTGGGAGTCTCAGAGCCAAGAAATCTCAGAACTGGGAGTAGCAGGGTCTGGGGGTCTCAGGGCCAGGGGGTCTCAGGGCTGGTGAGTAGGGGCAGGGCCTTGGGGTATTGAGGGGGTGGGGTGGTCTCAGAGGCAGAGGTGGCAGGGTCTGGGGTCTCAGAGCTGGGAGGTGGGGGTATGGAAGTTGGGGGGCTGGGGAGTCTCAGGGCCAGGGGATGGCAGGGTCAGGGGGACCCAGGGATGGGGGTCTCAGAGCCAAGAGGTCTCAGAGGTGGGGGTAGCAGGGTCTGGGGTGACTGGGGGTGGGGGGGTTCTCAGAGCTGGGAGGTGTGGGTATGGAAGTTGGGGGTCTGGGAGCTGGGGGATCTCAGGGCTGGGGGTGGCACCGTCTGGGGGGCAGGGGGTTGGGAGGTTTCATCCCAGGGGTCCATTTACCAGTTCGGTGCCCAGCAGTGCCCCCTTGGTGGAGCGCAGGAACTGCCAGTCCAGCGCCAGGTCCCGTAGCCCCCCGGGCTCCCCCGGCTCCCCCATCCTGGACCCCGTGCGTCCTCCGACTGGGGCCGGGAGGGAACGAGGCGGGATGAAGACAGGGTGTGTTCCCAGCCTGGCCTGCTGCCCCCCACCTCGGCCTCCACTGGCGGGGAGCAGAAATCAGGGAGAGAGAAAGAACCAGCGAGCAGCGGGAGGCCGGCGGGGTGGCGAGGGACGGGAGGAGTGGAACACAGGCCGGGCGAATGAAAGGGGGAATGGAGAAGGGCTGAAATGGAGGAAGCAGCCCCAGAAAGTGACGTCTGAGCCCTGGGGAACATAAGTCCCCAGCCCCCCCCATCCTCCCCCCGACTGCGGGACGGGTCTGCCCAGCTGCCCTTTGGCACTGGACAAAGGCGGCTTGTCCCATGGGGCTGGGAGCAGCTGGTACGTGGGGAACAAGGGGGCTGATTGTTAGGGGCCCTGAATTGGGGCTGTTCTCCAGCTCCGGGATACACCAGCCCTGGCCTTTGCCAGAGGGGGGCCCCGTGGGGAGCAGAGTGGGGGCACTGGCTGGGCAGGGAGCTCCTGGCTTCTCCAGCCTCTACCAGCAGGGGGCACTGTGTCCCGGGACCCCAGTAATAACACACACACCCAGTGTCACACCAATTACAATCGTTGTAAAACTTTTATTGCCTGTAAAAGCCAAGGTCTTTAGCTTCTCAACACCATCAAGAGATTAAACGGGGATCAATGTAACAGCAGTTTTGGGGGGGGCCGAGAGGACCCCCAAAATGAAGGGGGGATTGGCAGGAATTCTAATGTATCCCCAAAAATGTTCAGCCAGAGGTGCACCCTAAATCAGCCAGGTTCACCCTCATCTCAGCTCACATTCACCCCAAAACAGCCCCGCCAAGTTCATCTCTAAAATGGGGGCTGTTCACCCCCCAAACCAAGCTCTGGGGTCACCCCATAGACACACCAAAAGATGGGAGTTCGATTTGCCCCCCCAAGCAGCCCCATGGGCACCGCCAAATTAGACCCAGGCAGCCTCCAAAATCAGACCTAAGTTCCTCCCAAAACGCAGTCCTCTTCTGGGTCCCCTCAAATGAGAGCCGGGGACCCAGGCTCACCCCAAACACAGCGCAGAGGATGCCCTTCCCCATGGGTCGCCCCCTCCTCGGCTGGTCCCCTGGGCCTTCTCCGCCACCTACCCCCCAGGCCCTCTGGGGTTCCCCCACATCAGTGGGGTCCACTGTGCCCCCCCCAAACCCCAGGATTCTCCCAATGGGTTTCCCCCTTTTCCCCTGGGTCCCTCATGCCTGAGTTCCCCCCACCCCAGTACGGTCTCATGGGTGTCCCCAGCCCCGCGCCCCAGTGGGGTCCCGCTGGGGGTCACAACTGCGGCACGACGCAGATGCAGGCCACGGCCACGGGGTAGAGCCGGGGCTCCAGGAAGTAGGCACCAGGCCGGCCAGGACAGGGGCGCCGGTAATAGACCGTGGTGTTGGCGGTGACCTGCACCGAGTTGCCCCGGAGGTCCCGGTGGTGCGGGGGGGCCAGCGACACGCAGTGCGGGCAGAGGCACTCGGCCTGGAGCAGGCGAGGCGGGAAGCGAGCCCGGTCACAGTCCTCCCTGGGGAGAGAGAGATGCCGTGAGCGAGTGAGTGGGACCGGGACCAAGAGAGAGAGACCCCGGGGCCGAGAGAGAGAGAGAGAGAGACCGGGGTCGAGAGAGAGAGAGACAGAGACCGGGGCCAAGAGAGAGAGACCGGGGTCGAGACAGAGAGAGAGAGAGAGACAGAGACCGGGGCCAAGAGAGAGAGACCGGGGCTGAGAGAGAGAGAGACAGAGACTGGGGCCAAGAGAGAGAGACCGGGGTCGAGACAGAGAGACAGAGACCGGGGCCAAGAGAGAGAGACCGGGGCTGAGAGAGAGAGAGACAGAGACCGGGGCCAAGAGAGAGAGACCGGGGTCGAGAGAGAGAGAGAGAGAGAGACAGAGACCGGGGCCAAGAGAGAGAGACCGGGGCTGAGAGAGAGAGAGACAGAGACTGGGGCCAAGAGAGAGAGACCGGGGTCGAGACAGAGAGGGAGAGAGAGACAGAGAGACCAGGGCCAAGAGAGAGAGACCGGGGCTGAGAGAGAGAGACCGGGGCCAAGAGAGAGAGACCGGGGTCGAGACAGAGAGAGAGAGAGAGAGAGAGAGACCAGGGCCAAGAGAGAGAGAGAGAGACCGGGGCCAAGAGAGAGAGACTGGGGTCGAGACAGAGAGAGAGAGAGAGAGACCGGGGCCAAGAGAGAGAGACCGGGGTCGAGAGAGAGAGAGAGAGAGAGACCGGGGTCGAGAGAGAGAGAGAGAGAGAGAGATAGAGACCGGGGCCAAGAGAGAGAGAGAGAGACAGAGAGACAGAGACCGGGGCCAAGAGAGAGAGACTGGGGTCGAGACAGAGAGAGAGAGAGAGAGACAGAGACCGGGGCCAAGAGAGAGAGACCGGGGCTGAGAGAGAGAGACCGGGGCCAAGAGAGAGAGACCGGGGCCAAGAGAGAGAGACCGAGGTCGAGACAGAGAGACAGAGACCGGGGCCAAGAGAGAGAGAGACCGGGGTCGAGACAGAGAGAGAGAGAGAGACCGGGGCCAAGAGAGAGAGAGAGAGACCGGGGCCAAGAGAGAGAGACTGGGGTCGAGACAGAGAGAGAGAGAGAGACCGGGGCCAAGAGAGAGAGAGAGAGACCGGGGCCAAGAGAGAGAGACTGGGGTCGAGACAGAGAGAGAGAGAGAGACCGGGGCCAAGAGAGAGAGAGAGAGACCGGGGCCAAGAGAGAGAGACCGGGGTCGAGACAGAGAGAGAGAGAGAGAGAGACCGGGGCCAAGAGAGAGAGACCGGGGTCGAGAGAGAGAGAGAGAGAGAGACCGGGGTCGAGAGAGAGAGAGAGAGAGAGAGAGAGAGACAGAGACCGGGGCCAAGAGAGAGAGAGAGAGACAGAGAGACAGAGACCGGGGCCAAGAGAGAGAGACCGGGGTCGAGACAGAGAAAGAGAGAGAGAGAGACCGGGGTCGAGAGAGAGAGAGAGAGACCGGGGTCGAGACAGAGAGAGAGAGAGAGAGAGACCGGGGCCAAGAGAGAGAGACAGAGAGACAGAGACCGGGGCCAAGAGAAAGAGAGAGAGAGAGACCGGGGTCGAGAGAGAGAGAGAGAGACCGGGGTCGAGACAGAGAGAGAGAGAGACAGAGACCGGGGCCAAGAGAGAGAGAGAGAGAGAGACCGGGGTCGAGACAGAGAGAGAGACCGGGGCCAAGAGAGAGAGACCAGGGTCGAGAGAGAGAGAGAGAGAGAGAGACCAGGGCCAAGAGAGAGAGAGAGAGAGACCGGGGTCGAGACAGAGAGAGAGAGAGAGAGACCAGGGCCAAGAGAGAGAGAGAGAGAGACCGGGGTCGAGAGAGAGAGACCGGGGCCAAGAGAGAGAGACCGGGGTCGAGACAGAGAGAGAGAGAGAGAGACCAGGGCCAAGAGAGAGAGAGAGAGAGACCGGGGTCGAGAGAGAGAGACCGGGGTCGAGACAGAGAGAGAGAGAGAGAGACCAGGGCCAAGAGAGAGAGAGAGAGAGACCAGGGCCAAGAGAGAGAGACCGGGGCCGAGAGAGAGAGAGAGAGAGAGGGACTGGGGTCGAGAGAGAGAGAGAGAGACACCGGGGGGGGGGGAGAGAGAGAGACCGGGGGGGGGGAGAGAGAGAGAGAGCCACTGGGGGGGGAGAGACCGGGGCCAATAATGACGGGGGGGGGGCTTGAAGAGACCAGGACCAGCAGAGGGATCCTAGGCCCAAGACAGGAAGCAGGTGGGGGGGGTCAGAGACAGGGTCAGTTGGTTCATGTCAAGTGGGGCCCAGGTATCGGGGTCGGGGGTCAGGGGCATGTATTGGGGTACGGGGGGCTGGGTATCGGGGAGAGGGTGGGGGGTGAGGGCCCTGTATTGTGGTACAGGGGACTGGGTATCAGGGTTAGGGTGGGAGTCAGGGCCCTGTATTTGGGTACGGGGGGGCTGGGTATCAGGGTGAGGGTGGGGAGGTCAGGGCCCTGTATTTGGGTACGGGGGGCTGGGTATCGGTGTGAGGGTGGGGGGGGTCAGGGCCCTGTATTTGGCTATGGGGGGCTAGGTATTGGGGTGAGGGTGAGGGGTCAGGGCCCTGTATTTGGGTATGGGGGGCTGGGTATCGGTGTGAGGGTGGGGGGGGTCAGGGCCCTGTATTTGGGTACGGGGGGCTAGGTATCGGGGTGAGGGTGGGGGGTCAGGGCCCTGTACTGGGGTACAGGGGGCTGGGTATTGGGGAGAGGGTGGGGGTGAGGGCCCTGTATTGTGGTATGGGGGGGGTGGGTATCAGGGTGAGGGTGGGAGGTGAGGACCCTGTATTAGGGTACAGGGGGCTGGGTATCGAGGTTAGGGTGGGGGGGTCAGGGCCCTGTATTGGGGTACAGGGGGCTGGGAATCAGGGTTAGAGTGGGGGGTCAGGGCCCTGTATTGGGGTACAGGGGACTGGGTATCAGGTGAGGGTGGGGTCAGGGCCCTGTATTGGGGTACGGGGGGCTGGGTATCACGGTGAGGGTGGGGGGTGAGGGCCCTCTATTGGGGTACAGGGGGCTGGGTATCGGGGTGAGGGTGGGGGGGGGTCAGGGCCCTGTATTTGGGTACGGGGGGCTGGGTATCGGGGTTAGGGTGAGGGGTCAGGGCTCTGTATTGGGGTATAGGGGACTGGGTATCAGGTGAGGGTGGGGTCAGGGCCCTGTATTGGGGTACGGGGGGCTGGGTATCACGGTGAGGGTGGGGGGTGAGGGCCCTGTATTGGGGTACAGGGGGCTGGGTATCAGGGTGAGGGTGGGGGGGTCAGGGCCCTGTATTTGGGTACGGGGGGCTGGGTATCGGGGTTAGGGTGAGGGGTCAGGGCTCTGTATTGGGGTATAGGGGACTGGGTATCAGGTGAGGGTGGGGTCAGGGCCCTGTATTGGGGTACGGGGGGCTGGGTATCACGGTGAGGGTGGGGGGTGAGGGCCCTGTATTGGGGTACAGGGGGCTGGGTATCGGGGTGAGGGTGGGGGGGTCAGGGCCCTGTATTTGGGTACGGGGGCCTGGGTATCGGGGTTAGGGTGAGGGGTCAGGGCCCTATATTGGGGTACAGGGGGCTGGGTATCGGGGTGAGGGTGGGGGTCAGGGCCCTGTATCGGGGTATGAGGGGCTGGGTATCGGGGTCACTCTTACCGGTATCTCCAGGGTGCGATGGAGCGGGTGTTGGGGGGCCCGTGGGACTGCCCCTGGCACTGGGGCTCCTCCTTGTGGGCAGGCTGGGAGCTGAAGGGACAGCGCCGGTGCCCAGGGGGGTGCCCCTCGCTCAGCCACGCCCCGGTCTTCTGCAGCTCCCTCGGCTCACAGCACTCGGTGTCGCCCAGGCATCGGGGGGCCCCACCCAGGGACCCCACCCAGAACCCCAACAACAGCACCATCTGCGAGGGGCGAGAGAACGCGTCAGAGACAGGGAGGGAGGGAGAGATGGATGGACGGAGGGATGAGGGACAGAGGGATGGAAGGAGGGAGGGATGGACGGACAGAGGGAGGGACAGATGGATGGACGGAGGGATGAGGGACAGAGGGATGGAAGGAGGGAGGGAGGGATGGAAGGAGGGAGGGACGGACGGACGGAGAGATGAGGGACAGAGGGATGGAAGGAGGGAGGGAGGGATGGAAGGAGGGAGGGACGGACGGACGGAGGGAGGGACAGATGGATGGACGGAGGGATGAGGGACAGAGGGATGGAAGGAGGGAGGGAGGGATGGAAGGAGGGAGGGACGGACGGACGGAGGGAGGGACAGATGGATGGACGGAGGGATGAGGGACAGAGGGATGGAAGGAGGGAGGGACGGACGGACGGAGGGAGGGACAGATGGACGGACGGAGGGATAAGGGACAGAGGGATGGAAGGAGGGAGGGACGGACGGACGGAGGGAGGGACAGATGGATGGACGGAGGGATGAGGGACAGAGGGATGGAAGGAGGGAGGGACGGACGGACGGAGGGAGGGACAGATGGATGGACGGAGGGATGAGGGACAGAGGGATGGAAGGAGGGAGGGACGGACGGACGGAGGGAGGGACAGATGGACGGACGGAGGGATGAGGGACAGAGGGATGGAAGGAGGGAGGGACAGACGGACGGAGGGAGGGACAGATGGACGGACGGAGGGATGAGGGACAGAGGGATGGAAGGAGGGAGGGACGGACGGACGGAGGGAGGGACAGATGGACGGACGGAGGGATGAGGGACAGAGGGATGGAAGGAGGGAGGGACGGACGGACGGAGGGAGGGACAGATGGACGGACGGAGGGATGAGGGACAGAGGGATGGAAGGAGGGAGGGACGGACGGACGGAGGGAGGGACAGATGGATGGACGGAGGGATGAGGGACAGAGGGATGGAAGGAGGGAGGGATGGACGGATGGAGGGAGGGACAGATGGATGGACGGAGGGACGGACGGACAGAGGGATGGAAGGAGGGAGGGATGGACGGATGGAGGGAGGGACAGATGGATGGACGGAGGGATGAGGGACAGAGGGATGGAAGGAGGGAGGGATGGACGGACGGAGGGAGGGACAGATGGATGGACGGAGGGATGAGGGACAGAGGGATGGAAGGAGGGAGGGATGGACGGACGGACGGAGGGACAGATGGATGGACGGAGGGATAAGGGACAGAGGGATGGAAGGAGGGAGGGATGGACGGATGGAGGGAGGGACAGATGGACGGACGGAGGGATGAGGGACAGAGGGATGGAAGGAGGGAGGGATGGACGGACGGAGGGAGGGACAGATGGATGGACGGAGGGATGAGGGACAGAGGGATGGAAGGAGGGAGGGATGGACGGACGGAGGGACAGATGGATGGACGGAGGGATAAGGGACAGAGGGATGGAAGGAGGGAGGGACGGACGGACGGAGGGAGGGACAGATGGATGGACGGAGGGATGAGGGACAGAGGGATGGAAGGAGGGAGGGACGGACGGACGGAGGGAGGGACAGATGGATGGACGGAGGGATGAGGGACAGAGGGATGGAAGGAGGGAGGGATGGACGGACGGACGGAGGGACAGATGGATGGACGGAGGGATAAGGGACAGAGGGATGGCAGAGGGACATGGGGATGGATGGAGGGAGCACAGAGCAATGGAGGGAAGGGATACGTGAGGACAGAGGGATGGACAGAGCGAGGAAGGGAGGGACGGAGGGAGGAATGGGTGGACGGATGGATGGAAGGAGGGAAGGGGTGCGTGAGGATGGAGTCATGGATGGAGGGAGGGACGGAGGGAAGGGGTATGTGAGGATGGACGGAGGGATGGAGGGATGGACAGAGTGAGGAAGGGAGCGATGGATGGAGGGACAGAGGGATGGATGGACAGAGGGATGGAGGGATGGATGGAAGGAGAGAAGGGGTGTGTGAGGATGGAGGGATGGATGGAGGGAGAGAAGGAGGGAAGGGGTATGTGAGGATGGACGGAGGGATGGAGGGAGGGACAGAGGGATGGATGGATGGACGGAGGGAGGGAGGAAGGGAAGGGGTGTGTGAGGATGGACGGATGGATGGAGGGAGGGACAGAGGGATGGATGGATGGACGGAGGGAGGGAGGAAGGGAAGGGGTATGTGAGGATGGATGGAGGGATGGATGGAGGGACTGAGGGATGGAGGGAGGGAGGAAGGGAAGGGATCCGTGGGGACGGGTCCCCAGCCCTCCCGGCGGGGGCCCCCAGCAGCCAGCCAGCAATGGTACCAGCCCCCAGGCCATGCGCAGCGTGAGCCAGCGGAACTCCCTGCCACTTGCTGAGCCGTTGTCACCCGCACACCCTGAGCCGGGCTTGTCCTGGGCGGGGCCCAGCCCCCCAACCCGGGGAGGGCCCTTGGGGGCCGTGCTCCAGCCTGGGCCATGGTGCCGGAGGGCCTGGCTGGAGGACAAGGCCTAGGTAGAAACCAGGCGTCCTGGCTCAGAGCCGCTCCCCGCTCTGACCCCTAGACCCCACTCCCCTCCCAGAGCTGGGGATGGAACCCAGGTGTCCGGCGCTTACCAGCAGCGTCTCAGCCATGCCCGCTCCGCTCCAGCGCCTGGGAGCTACCCGTGCGGTGAGTCCCAGTTTTATAGCCGGCAACTTTCCATTGCTCACACCATGCAAATTTTTTTTCCTGATGCTCCCTTCGGAGCAGGGTAATTTCCAGCCCTCACAATCCCACAGCACCCCAAGCCGGGCTCGGGAATGGGAAGCACTGGGGGTGGGGGGCGGGGGCTGGGCTGGCAGGGGACTGCAGGTCAGGAGTGAGGGGCACCAGCAGGGCTGGCGGGGGGGCTGGGCTGGCAGGGGGCTGCAGGTCGGGAGTGAGGGGCACCGGCAGGGCAGGGCTGGCAGGGCCTACAGGTTGGGAGTGAGGGGCACTGGCAGAGCTGTGAGGGACAGGGCTGGGCTAGCAGGGGCTGCGGGTCGGGAGTGAGGGGCACCGACAGGGCTGGGTGGGGCTGGGCTGTCAAGGGGTTGCGGGTCGGGAGTGAGGGGCACCAGCAGGGCTGGGGGGGCTGGGCTGGCAGCGGTCTGCTGGTCGGGAGTGAGGGGCACCAGCAGGGCTGGGGGGGGCAGGGCTGGGCTAGCAGGGGGCTGCGGGTTGAGAGTGAGGGGCACAGGCAGGGCTGGCGGGGGCTGGGCTGGCAGGGGGCTGCGGGTCAGGAGTGAGGGGCACCAGCAGGGCTGGGGGGGGCAGGGCTAGCGGGGGCTGGGGGTCGGGAGTGAGGGGCACCACCATCACCGTCACTGGGGGTTGCCCAGCTGCGGAGCCTGGAACTAGCTGCCCCTGTCTTCAATCTCCAGCTGCTGGAGTCAGTGTAGCTTGGCCAAGGGACTCAGGGCCGAGCTCCAGGGACAGGGGAGGGAAGAGTCTGACTGGGTTGTGGCAGAAATCAGTCACGATGTTTAATGCTTGTGGGGGCGGAAGTGTCACTACAGTGAGATTCAGATGAACAAACCTCAGCTACAGCTGGGAGGGAACCCAGGAGTCCAGCTCCCAGCTCTAACCACTAGCTCCCACTCCCCTCCCAGAGCTGGGAGAGAACCCAGGAGTCCTGGTTCCCACCCCCCCTGCTCTGACCACTAGCCCCCACTCCCCTCCCAGAGCTGGGAGAGAACCCAGGAGTCCTGGCTCCCACCCCCCCCTGCTCTGACCACTAGCCCCCACTCCCCTCCCAGAGCTGGGAGAGAACCCAGGAGTCCTGGTTCCCACCCCCCCCGCTCTGACCACCAGCCCCCACTCCCCTCCCAGAGCTCGGGAGAGCCCAGGAGTCCTGGCTCCCAGCCCCACCCCTGCTCTAACTACTAGCCCCCACTCACCTCTCAGAGCTGGGAGAGAACCCAGGAGTCCGGGCTCCCAGCCCCCCCCCCCCGCTCTGACCACCAGCCCCCACTCCCCTCCCAGAGCTGGGGAGAGAGCCCAGGAGTCCTGGCTCCCAGCCCCCCTGCTCTAACCACTAGCCCCCACTCCCCTCCCAGCGCTGGGCAGAGAACCCAGGAGTCCTGGCTCCCAGGTCCCTCGCTCTCACCACCAGCCCCCACTCCCCTCTCAGCACTGGGGAAAGCCCAGGAGTCCTGGCTCCCAGCCCCCCTGCTCTAACCACTAGCCCCCACTCCCCTCCCAGCGCTGGGCAGAGAACCCAGGAGTCCTGGCTCCCAGCTGCCCCTGCAGTGACATGCCGTGTAGGGGCTTTAATTCAGGGCTTCCCCTGGTATATTCCACCCCAGAGATCCCCAGCCCCCTCCTCAAGTCTCCCAGGCCCCCAACCTCCCGTGACCTCTTCCCCCTGAGCCCCTCTCTGGGACCCCTCGGACACCCCGGGACCGCCAGCCCCCTGAGGGCAGCCCACAGTTGGGGGGGCGCTGGCCGCACGGGGGCGGGGGTGGGGTCCGGTCTCTGGGGAACACAGGGATTGTTTGGGAGCTGGTTTCCGTGGGCAGGCGGATTTGCATGGGATGCCGGGGAGTCACCCTGCCCGGTCGGCTCCGATCCAAACCACAAAACACCAGTGCCCATGGCAACACCAACAACCCAGGGCCAACTGGCAGGGGCTGTGGGGGGGGCAGGGCTGGGCTGGCAGGGGCTCCGGGTCGGGAGTGAGGGGCACCGGCAGGGCTGGGCTGGCAGGGGCTCCGGGTCGGGAGTGAGGGGCACCAGCAGGGCTGGGCTAGCAGGGGGCTGCGGGTAGGGAGTCAGGGGCACCGGCAGGGCTGTGGGGGGCAGGGCTGGGCTGGCAGGGGGCTGCGGGTAGGGAATGAGGGGCACTGGCAGGATGGGGAGGGCACGGGCTATGGGTCAGGAGCGAGGGGCACTGGCAGGGTGCGGGTGGTACAGCTGGCGGGCAGGGGGCTGTGGGTCGGGAGTAAGGGGCACCAGCAGGATCAAGGGGGCAGGGGGCTGCAGGTCAGGAGTGAGGGGCACCAGCAGGATCAAGGGGGCAGGGGGCTGCAGGTCGGGAGTGAGGGGCACTGGCAGGGCTGTGGGGGGCAGGACTGGGCTGGCAGGGGCTGCGGGTCGGGAGTGAGGGGCACTGGCAGGGTGCGGGGGGGGGCAGGGGGCTGCGGGTCGGGAGTGAGGGGCACTGGCGGGGTGCGGGGGGGGCAGGGGGCTGCAGGTCGGGAGTGAGGGGCACCGGCAGGGCTGTGGGGCAGGGCTGGGCTAGCAGGGGCTGCAGGTCGGGAGTGAGGGGCACCAGCAGGGCTGTGGGGAGGAGGGCTGGGCTCCAGGGGCTGCAGGTCGGGAGTGAGGGGCACTGGCGGGGTGCGGGGGGGGGCAGGGGGCTGCGGGTCGGGAGTGAGGGGCACTGGCGGGGTGCGGGGGGGGCAGGGGGCTGCAGGTCAGCAGTGAGGGGCACCGGCAGGGCTGTGGGGCAGGGCTGGGCTCCAGGGGCTGCAGGTCGGGAGTGAGGGGCACTGGCGGGGTGCGGGGGGGGCAGGGGGCTGCAGGTCGGGAGTGAGGGGCACTGGCCAGGCTAAGGGCAGGAGAATCAGGGCTCCCAGAATGGGTGGGGGTGAGGCAGTAAGGTACCCGCCCCCCGTTGGGAATCCCGCCCCACTCAGGCCCAGAGATAAAGGTCTGGTTAATGTCCAGCCCTGGCTGGGAGTGGGGGTCTAGTGGCTAGACCAGGGTGGGGTGGGGGCTGGGAGCCAGGACTCCTGGGTTCATTCACAGGTCCCTGCGTGCCTGAGATTCCATGGGGCAGGCTGTGGGGGCTGCCTGTATAGGGGTTGCTAAGGATGAGGCCTGTCCCCCTTCTCCCCCCAGGCAGAGGGGCAGGGCGAGGCTGGCTCCATGTTAATAGCCCCTCCAGCCTCTCAGTTGTGGGGCTCAAGCCCCTCGCCCACCCCCTGGGGCTAACTCAGCCTGCTCCCTGCAGTTCAGTTTGTGGCTTGGAGGGTAGACACGGAGCCAGGACTCCTAGGTTCTCTCCCGGCTCTGGGAAGGGAGTGGGGGCTAATGGTTAGAGCAGGAGGGACTGGGGGCCCGGACTCCTGGGTTCTCTTTCCTGTCCCCGCCCTGGCGGGGGTGGGGGGTGCTGGGGGCGGAGCCGCTGGGCCCCGGGAGGGCAGTGGGGCTGGAGGGGGTGGCGGATCGGTTGTAATTCAACCCCCGGCTCCTTTTCTCCTCTGCCTCTGCGCCCGGCCAGGCCCGGGGCGGGGCTCGGCTCCCAGCAGGCCGGAGCTGGCGTGGGAGGCACCCGGGGCAGAGCAAGGACGAGCGGGGCGGACCCCAGCGGGGGCGGGAGGGAGCCGGGGGGGAGGAGGAGGCCGATCCCCGCCCGCTGCCGCAGGCCGCCCGGGGGAGCGAGCGAGCGCAGAGCTGCGGGAGAACTAGCGCGACGGGCTGGCCCGGCCGGGGCGCAGCAGGACCCAGGCGGCCCGAGAAAGTTTTCGGCCGGCGGGGGCGGGCGAGTGAGGGGGCCGCGCCGGGCTCTGCACGGGGAAGGAGGCAACGACCGAGAGCAGCCGCTGAGCCTCTTGCTGGGGCGCCTGTTTCCCTCTGTTCTTTTATCCCTCCGCTCAGCCTGCTCCATTCCCCCTTTTCCTCTCCTCCTCCTCCTCCTTCTCCCTGCTCCATCCCCCTTTTCCTCTCCTCCTCCTCCTCCTTGCTCCATTCCCCCTTTTCCTCTCCTCCTCCTCCTCCCTGCTCCATTCCCCCTTTTCCTCTCCTCCTCCTCCTCCCTGCTCCATTCCCCCTTTTCCTCTCCTCCTCCTCCTCCCTGCTCCATTCCCCCTTTTCCTCTCCTCCTCCTTCTCCTTGCTCCATTCCCCCTTTTCCTCTCCTCCTCCTCCTCCCTGCTCCATCCCCCTTTTCCTCTCCTCCTCCTCCTCCTTGCTCCATTCCCCCTTTTCCTCTCCTCCTCCTCCTCCCTGCTCCATTCCCCCTTTTCCTCTCCTCCTCCTTCTCCCTGCTCCATTCCCCCTTTTCCTCTACTCCTCCTCCCTGCTCCATTCCCCCTTTTCCTCTCCTCCTCCTCCTTCTCCCTGCTCCATTCCCCCTTTTCCTCTCCTCCTCCTTCTCCTCCCTGCTCCATTCCCCCTTTTCCTCTCCTCCTCCTCCTCCTCCCTGCTCCATCCCCCTTTTCCTCTCCTCCTCCTCCTCCTCCCTGCTCCATTCCCCCTTTTCCTCTCCTCCTCCTCCTCCTCCCTGCTCCATTCCCCCTTTTCCTCTCCTCCTCCTTCTCCCTGCTCCATTCCCCCTTTTCCTCTCCTCCTCCTCCTCCTCCCTGCTCCATTCCCCCTTTTCCTCTCCTCCTCCTTCTCCCTGCTCCATTCCCCCTTTTCCTCTCCTCCTCCTTGCTCCATTCCCCCTTTTCCTCTCCTCCTCCTCCTCCCTGCTCCATCCCCCTTTTCCTCTCCTCCTCCCTGCTCCATTCCCCCTTTTCCTCTCCTCCTCCTCCCTGCTCCATCCCCCTTTTCCTCTCCTCCTCCTCCCTGCTCCATCCCCCTTTTCCTCTCCTCCTCCTCCTCCTCCCTGCTCCATTCCCCCTTTTCCTCTCCTCCTCCTTCTCCCTGCTCCATCCCCCTTTTCCTCTCCTCCTCCTCCTCCCTGCTCCATTCCCCCTTTTCCTCTCCTCCTCCTTCTCCCTGCTCCATTCCCCCTTTTCCTCTCCTCCTCCTTCTCCCTGCTCCATTCCCCCTTTTCCTCTCCTCCTCCTCCTCCCTGCTCCATTCCCCCTTTTCCTCTCCTCCTCCTCCTCCTCCCTGCTCCATTCCCCCTTTTCCTCTCCTCCTCCTCCTTCTCCCTGCTCCATCCCCCTTTTCCTCTCCTCCTCCTCCTCCTCCTCCCTGCTCCATTCCCCCTTTTCCTCTCCTCCTCCTTCTCCCTGCTCCATTCCCCCTTTTCCTCTCCTCCTCCTTCTCCCTGCTCCATTCCCCCTTTTCCTCTCCTCCTCCTCCTCCCTGCTCCATTCCCCCTTTTCTTCCTCTCGCCTCCTTCTCCCTGCTCCATTCCCCCTTTTCCTCTCCTCCTCCTTCTCCCTGCTCCATTCCCCCTTTTCCTCTCCTCCTCCTTCTCCCTGCTCCATTCCCCCTTTTCCTCTCCTCCTCCTCCTCCTCCTCCTCCCTGCTCCATTTCCCCGTTCTCCTCTTCTCCTTCCCCCCTTCCGTCCCCTGCCCCAGCTCAGAGCCAGCTGCAGCCCCACCCAGGCAAAGTACATGCCAGGGGGCCAGCGGGCGCCCAGCCCAGAGCCCGGCCTTGGCTTCAGCTGCTGGGCAAAGCCCCTGATTATGGGGTTGGGGAAGAGGCAAACTCTCAAGGGAGGCGCTGGCTGCTGAGTCCCACACTTCTTGGGAGCTCAAAGGGAGGAGTTTGGTTCTTTCTTTCTTCTACACGTTCAGCAAAAGATCTTCTCTGTTTCCTCCAGCCCTCAAACCCCTTGCACTCCATCCATCCCCGTCCACTGCCTCTGTCTGTCTAACCCCGTCCACCCCTCTCTGTCTGTCTGTCTATCCAGCCCTCAAACCCCTTGCACTCCATCCATCCCCGTCCACTGCCTCTGTCTGTCTAACCCCGTCCACCCCTCTCTGTCTGTCTGTCTATCCAGCCCTCAAACCCCTTGCACTCCATCCATCCCCGTCCACTGCCTCTGTCTGTCTAACCCCGTGCACCCCTCTCTGTCTGTCTGTCTGTCCCCGTCCACTGCCTCTGTCTGTCTAACCCCGTCCACCCCTCTCTGTCTGTCTGTCTATCCAGCCCTCAAACCCCTTGCACTCCATCCATCCCCGTCCACTGCCTCTGTCTGTCTAACCCCGTGCACCCCTCTCTGTCTGTCTGTCTGTCCCCGTCCACTACCTCTGTCTGTCTAACCCCGTGCACCCCTCTCTGTCTGTCTGTCTGTCCCCGTCCACTACCTCTGTCTGTCTAACCCCGTCCACCCCTCTCTGTCTGTCTGTCTATCCAGCCCTCAAACCCCTTGCACTCCATCCATCCCCGTCCACTGCCTCTGTCTGTCTAACCCCGTCCACCCCTCTCTGTCTGTCTGTCTATCCAGCCCTCAAACCCCTTGCACTCCATCCATCCCCGTCCACTGCCTCTGTCTGTCTAACCCCGTCCACCCCTCTGTCTGTCTGTCTATCCAGCCCTCAAACCCCTTGCACTCCATCCATCCCCGTCCACTGCCTCTGTCTGTCTGTCTATCCCCGTCCACTGCCTCTGTCTGTCTAACCCCATCCACCCCTCTGTCTGTCTAACCCCGTCCACCCCTCTCTGTCTGTCCCCGTCCACTGCCTCTGTCTATCTATCCCCATCCATCCCCTCTATCTGTCTATCTATCCCCAGCCACCACCTCTGTCTGTCTATCTCTTTATGCAAAAAAAGCCTAGTCTGGAAGGGGGCTATTTTTGGCCACACCATATTTTTCTGGATTTTGACCTTTGCCAACTGGTTTTTGGATGTTGTGCCTCTTGGTTCCAGTGTCGTTTGCCATCTGGCCGGCTCAGTGCCTGCGTGATTCGGGGCATGGTGCAAACCTCTGGGATTGGGGGAGATGCCGAAGCAAATGACTGGGTTTGAATGTTGAGGTTGTGGGGGGCGCATCTCAATTTTCTTGGAAGTTGCAAAAAAAATTAACTCTGTGTGTGAGAGAGAGCAACTTTTTGTGCACTTTAAAGTTGGAACAGTTTTTTCTGTGGATTAAAAGAATTATGGATTTCTGCGTTTGCCTAACTTCTGGAATTTTGGATGCATTCATTAGCAGAATTTCTCAGCAGTTTCCACCGCAAGATAATTATTTTTTCTAGCTTTGGGCAGACAGTTTGCAACATTTCTGGAGTTGTGAACATGCACCGTTCCTGTGGAAGGAGATTCAGGATATAAGGATGTGTTTTGGTGAAGTTTCTGGAATTTTTTGAGAGTTAAGATTATTTTTTTCTTTCATTGTGGGGAAAAAGATTTGCAGGGAGTCTGTGATTTTTCTGGAGATTTGAACTTGTTAAAAAACTGGATTTGGGGGACATTTTGCAGCATTGCTGGATCTTGGAATGTGCAAAAAAAGGTGTATTTTGAGGGAAATTTCATGGCATTCCTGGATATCTGAACTTGCAAAAAAAAAAGGGGGAAATTTTGAGCTTACTGAAAAATCATCTTGATTTGGGGACGTTTGCAAAAACGGGTGTTGACGTTTGCAAGAATTCTGGTGTTTGGAATGAGGCCACATTTCTGGCTCCTTCAGCTCACAAAAACGGTCTAGATTTGGGGGAAAGGTCAGAAGATTTCTACACAGTTGCAAGATTGTTTTGCAAAAATTGTCTGGATTTTTCGCTGGCAAGATTACGCAAAGGTTTGCAAGCTTTCCTGGATTGCCAGGGCTGCAAAACCCCGCTCTTGGCTACTGTGAGCTTTGGGGAGGACCCTCTGGAAATGCCTGCCCTTTGCTTTCTGGTTGCAACGCAGTCCTGTTCTTGCAAAATCGGATTCTGTCCTAACTTGTTGAACCCCCTTGTGTGCCTCGCTCCACGCACCATGAAAGCAGCCAGGCCTGTCTGCATGTGCTTGCGCTCGCTGGATGTATTTTGCTGACCAAAGAAGCTGTTTGCAGAGCAGAAAAGACTCCTCGAGCCTCCGGAAAATGACTGGGATTCTGCTCTTCCATGGCTGGACTTTGTGAAAAGAGTTAGGTTCGGATCCAAGGGGAAACCCAACGGATTTGCTGAGTTGGCTGGAAACTACTTAGGCCAAAAATATTGGGCCTGTTTGGTTGGTTGGTTGGTCTCCAAAGCTCATGGAAAAAAGAGTGAGGGAACTCTAAGGAACTGGGACACTTTTTAATGAACTTTGACAAAAGTTTGCAAGAAAATTGTGATTCTCTCTCTCTCCCTTTCTCTCCCTATCCCCATATCCCTCCCCCGCACATCTGCAGCAGAAAGAACTAAACAAATCTGTAAACTCCAACATCCTTTAATTTACACTTCCGAGGAAAGCCAGGGCTCTGCCTGTCGTTCATTTCACTCCCTTTCTTTAACATTTCCCAAGTTCTGTCCCTTTGCTTTCTCCTACCGCCCCACCTCCCTCCCCTCCCTCCTTCCGCTCTTTCCCCATCTGTCTGTGCCCACACAAGACCCCTCCCCAGAGGAACCATGTCTGTAAGTAGATTGGGGGTTACAGCCTCTCTATTTTCACCCTGACCCCAGCTGGGAATTTGGGGAGGCAGGGGCTTGTCCCTGCCACCCTGACTGGGAGGAATGAGCCCTGTACTGGGGGATACTGGTCTGCCACCGAGTAGCACTGGCAGTACTGGTCCCTCTGCCCCCAGGCCTTGCCGGCCCTGGGGGTCCCCGGCCTCTCTCCCAACCCACCCTGGGGGTCCCCGGCCTCTCTCCCGGCCGGCCCTGGGGGTCCCCGGCCTCTCTCCTGGCCGGCCCTGGGGTTCACTGCTCCCTCTGCCCCCAGGCCTGGCCGGCCCTGGGGGTCCCCGGCCTCTCTCCTGGCCGGCCCTGGGGGTCCCCGGCCTCTCTCCTGGCCGGCCCTGGGGTTCACTGCTCCCTCTGCCCCCAGGCTCAGCTGGCCCGAGCGCTGTTCGACAACGTGGCCGAGTGCCCGGAGGAGCTCTCCTTCCGCCGGGGGGATTTGATCCTGGTGCTGCAGCCTGAGGTGCCCGGCCTGGCTGGCTGGCATCTCTGCTCGCTGCACGGGCAGCAGGGCATCGTTCCAGCCAACCGCGTCCGCTTCCTGCCCGAGCCGGGGCCCCCCGACCTCTTGCCGGCGCCCCACAAGGAGAGCGCGCCAGCTGCCCTCTACAACTTGCCCCGGGGCCAGAGGAGCAGCAGCACAGGCCAGAAGGAGGAGCAGCAGGAGGTGAGAACCCAGGCGTCCGGGATCTCCCACTGCCGCCCCCGCTCCCTCATCCAACCAGGGAACCCAGGCGTTCAAGGTCCTCCAACACAATCTCCCCTGGGGATCCCCCATGCCACTTCCCACCCCCATCAGCCACAGCCTGGCCTGAGGACCCAGGTGTCTGGGATCCACCCCCATAGCTCTGCCTGAGACCGCAGGTGATGAGGCCCTGACCCCTCTCTGCCCCTCCTCCAGGTGTATGTGGTGCCCCCAACCACCCGGCCATGCCCAACCCCCTGTGATGATATCTACAAGGTGCCCCGTGCCACCCGGAGAGACAGGGACCCCAGCAAGGTGAGAACGGGGGCCGGGGGGTGGAGGGGAACTTGGGAAGGGGGCGGGTAGATGGGGGGACCAGTGTCTGAGCCTTGATTCACCTTCTCTTCCCCCCTACCCCTAGGTCTACGATGTCCCCTGCTCCCTCCTGTGGGACGCCCCCCTCTCTGACACCTATGACACCCCCTCGCCCTTCCCCAAGGAGGCGGCAGAGCTGGACGCTGACCCCTACAATGTGCCCCCCCCGGCCAAGCCGCCCCCGGGCCAGGAGGAGGAGGAGGAGGGATGGGAGGAAGAATCAGCCCCTGTCTACGCCACCCCCTCCAACCTGCGCCGGGCGTCTGCCCTGCTCAACCTGTACGAGTCGCCAGAGGAGCTGCTAGGGGGGGAGTACGACCTGCCGGCGCCCCCCACGCCGGAGGTGGCCCTGGGGGGGCTGAGCCTGCGCGAGGCAGGGGGTGCGGGCGGGCGCCCCCAGCTGCCCTCGGCCGAGAGCCTCTCGCGCCGCCCCCTGCCCGCCCTGCCCTCGCCCGGCGCCCCCCGCAAGGGCAGCATCCAGGACCGGCCCCTGCCCCCACCCCCACCCCGCCTGGGGGGGCTGGCTGGGGGGCCGGACCAGGGGGCGGGGGATGGGCACAGCGAATACGAGGGGATCCGACTGGCGGAGGAATACGACTACGTCCACCTCAAGGTGAGCTGGGAGCACCACCCCCTTTGCCGGCCCGAACCCTGACCTCTGACCCCCAACCACCCTGACCCCAGCTATCCGAGCCCTGACCTCTGACCCCTGACACCACCCTGAGCCCGGCTCCCCGAACCCTGACCTCTGACCCCCAACCACCCTGACCCCAGCTATCCGAGCCCTGACCCCTGACACCACCCTGAGCCCAGCTCCCCGAACCCTGACCTCTGACCCCCAACCACCCTGACCCCAGCTATCCGAGCCCTGACTTCTGACCCCCAACACCACCCTGAACCCTGACCTCTGACCCCTTACACCAACCTGAACCCTGACCTCTGACTCCCAACACCACCCTGAGCCCGACTACCCGAACCCTGACCTCTGACCCCCAATTCCACCCTGACCCCTTACACCACCCTGAGCCTGGCTACCCAGTCCCTGACCTCTGATCCTAAAACCGGCCAAGCCCAGCTACCTGATTCATGACCTCTGACCCCCTCCCTAATGCCAGCCTGATCCTGGTTACCTGATCCCTGACCTCTAACCTCTGACCCTGGTCCTAATGTCAACCCAAGCCTGGCTGTCTGACCTCCTCCCTAATACCAGCCCAATCCCAGCTACCTGATCCCTGACCTCTGACCCTAATGCCAGCCTGCACCCAGCTACCCAGTCCCTGATCTGTGACCTCTGCCTCACCCCAGCTTTCTGTCCAATAACCTCTAAGCCCAATGCCACCCTAACCCTCTGACTACAGGTCACTGACCTCTGACCTTGACCCCAAACCAACGTGGCCCCAGCGTCCCTGATTTCTAACCTCAACCTGCCCCAAATGCCAAACGGACACTTCTTTCCCTGACCCCTCATGTCAACCCTGTCCCACAATCACTGACCTTTGACCCCTGAGCCCAAATCCAACTTCTGCCCCTGTAGGGGACAGACAGGCTCCAGCCCCTGGCTACAGACTGTGACCCCCCAGAGGCGGCAACCAGCCCCAGCCCCCAACCAGAGACCTCCCTTTTGCTGGAGGAGGAGGAGGTAGGGGTGGTTCCTTCCCAGACGCCTGGGTCCCTTTCCCTGGTGGTGGATGGCGGTTAAGCTCTCCCGGATGCCTGGGTCCCATTTTCAGAAGGGTGAGGTCCTTCCTGGGTGGTGGGTGAATGGGGGGTGTCAAGATTCCCGCATTCCTTGGTCTCATCTCCTGGAGGGGGAAGGGGCGCCTCCCAGACTCCTGGGTCCTTCCCCTGTCCCCTCCCCAGCCTGGGGCAGGAATGACCCCTTCCAGCACTGACACCTTCCTTCCCTTCCCAGGTGCCTCCCAGCCCCGAGGATGCCCAGCTGCTACAGTTCTATGCGGGCCAGTGCCGGATGCACTACGCCACCCTCCTGGCAGCCACGGAGGCCCTGCTGGCCAGCGCCGGGGCCAACCAGCCGCCGGGCGTCTTCGTGCCACATGGGCGCTTCGTGCTGGTTACGGCGCACAAGCTGGTCTTCGTGGGCGACACGCTGGCGCGCCAGGCGGCCTCGGCCTCCCTGCGGGCCCGGGTTGGGGCAGCCGCCGGCGCCCTGTGCCAGGCCCTCAAGGGGGCTGTGCTGTCGGTCAAGGGGGCGGCACTGAGCTACCCCTCAGCCCCTGCCGCCCGCCTGCTCCAGGAGCGCCTAGCCGAGCTCTCCCGGCAGGCGCAGGGCTTCACCAGCCTGCTCAGCACCCTGGCCCCCTCCTGACCCCCAGGACCATTGACCTCTGACCCCCTGGTGCCAATGATCCTTGGGTGACCTCTGGCCCTCTCCCCAGGGTCCTCTGTGCCCCTGCCACTTGGCCCTATCTGACCCCTGCACATAGACCTCTGATCCCAAAGGCCCAATTGTGACTGCAGACTGAGGCTCTCCCACATCCAATGCCCCATTGCAATCTCTGACCCCTGGCTAGTTCCCCCTAAGCCAATGACACCATGCGCCCTGGCCTTGACCTTTGCCCTCTGTGACCTGGGAGCCCCATTACCTCCACCCTTGACCCCACCCAAGGGCTTCCCCTCCTGGCCTGCCCCCCAACCAAAAGCTCCTTGATCCTTGCCCTGTGATCTCTGCCTCCAGTCCAGTTCCTACCCCCCCAAAGCCCTGACCCTTTTCATATGGGGGAATCTTCATATTATTTATATTTCAGGGTCTGGACTCATGGAGGGTGGATGGGCCTCACCCCCCAACCCCAAGGGCCCCAAAGTTGCTTGGGGGAGCCAGGGCAACGCCAAAGACTTGATTGCAGTTGGACAGCAGAAGAGGACCCCACGCACACACCTGGAGATGGGGCATTAGCGGGGGCGGGGGAGGGGGTCGGGGTCAGTCAACACCAGCATGGAGCAGAGGCTCATGGGAGAATGGCCAAGGCAAGAGGGAGCAGAGGAGTCTGGGTAAAGCCCAGCAAAGGGGATGGGCCCCGTCTGCAGCACGAACTGCTAAGAACCAACAACTCCCCAGCCCCTGGTGCCCCTCATGCCCAACCCGCAGCCCCTCACCAGGGAGCCCATGGGTGATCTGTTCTCTCAGGAAAGATTTTTTGTTTGTAAATAATAAATCAATGAAAAAAGCCAATTGTCTCTGTTCCTCGGGGGGGAGAACAGCCTGCCCCCCAGGACCAGATCAGAACCAGCAACCCCTTTCCCCCTCCATGTTATTCCCTAAGAAAGGTGGGGCAGGAACATGGAGGGGAGGGGGATGAAGGAGCCATGTAGGGGGGCTGCTTAGTGGAAGCAGACAGGAGACTGGGTAGGTGGGGGAATGTGTCTGTGAGGGGGAGGGGAGTTGGAAGCCAGGCTGTGGGCAGTAGGGTCTAGTGGTTACAGCAGAGGGGGGAGAAAAGAGCTGGGAACCAGGACTCCTGGGTTCTCTCCCACGTGGGGGAGGGGAGAGCAGGCTGGTGGTTGGGGAAGAGCCTGGACTCCTCAGTTCTCCCGCCAGCTCTGAGAGGCACCACCATTCCTGCCCCCGCCCACACACACACTCTGCTGAGTCTGTCCATGGGTGGGGGCGGGCCAGGCCCAGGAACACACCTGGCCAGCTGACCATGTGAACTCCATGGCAGGCCTGTGCCAGGCAACAACACGCCAGGCAGGCCCATGACATGCCAACACAGCCAAGCGCCCAGCACACACACCAGCAACACCAACTCCACGCTTGACACGTGCACCCACCCCACGCCCTGGACACGCCAGGCACAGCCGGGCACCACACCAGCACCACCCAAGGGGCCCAGGCTGACAGACCAGGTGGCAAAGGGCAGTGGGATAACAGCCTCCTACTGGGGCTGGAAGGGACCCTGGTTCAAATCCCCGAACTTCCCCCACCCCCACACCTCTGCCCTGCCCCCCACTCATCTCCAGTGACATCAGGGAAAGGGGGCCAGGAGGGTGGTGAGGGCTAATGGTTAAAGGGGGCCAGTGGGCACACCTGTCCTTGCTGTCTGCCCCCACCCCACCACCTGACTCCCCAAGGGGACCCCTCATCCCCCTGCAACTGCCTAACCCTTGCTGGGGCCCCTGCCACATGACAGACACCCCCAGCAACACCCCATCACTAAGGTACCCCTAACTCCCCTTTGACCCTGAATGCTCCTGGTGACCCCCCCCATCCTTATCAGGACCCCCACCCCCAGAGGCCCCCAACTCTCCCTCCCTCCATGGCACATCTCACAGGCCCCTCCCACCCCCATCAGCAGAGAACCCCACTCCCCAAACACCCAACTGAGACACCTGCCCCCCCCCCCGCCACTGTCAAGGGACCTTTTCACACCACCCCTCCCCTGACCCTGGTCATGTGACCCACCCCCCCTCACCTCAAGTCATGTGATCAAGAGATGACACTAGACTGGACTCAAGGGCCTCTCACAGACCCACCCCCCCCAGACAGCAGGGCACAGCCAGCAGCTCAGGGCCCCTCCCCTGCACAGGGGTCTGGTTATCCACGCACCCCCTCAGCAAATACAGCTGTGATCCCTAAGAACCCAGGAGTCCTGGTCCCCAGCCCCCACCCCACTTACAAGAGCCAGGAGAGAAGCCAGGACTCCTGCCCCCCACCCACAAATCACCATTCGCCTCCTTTTCTTTCTTCCAAAAACATATTTTATTTTTTTTCCACCCTCCTAACATTTTTTTTTTTAATTTCCCTCCCCCTGCCCTCGCCCCCCCCCCCCCCCAGCCTGGAAATTAAAATAAAGGGGGGAGGAGAAAGGCCCCCCCCCCAATCCCTGTAACCCCCCCCCAAATATTTAATCTGGTCGCAAGAGCTCCGTGCGGCTCGACAATTCCTTCAGGCTAAAGCCACCTGCAAAGATAAAGACACTGAAATATGCAGGTAACAGCCCCGGCCTGGATGGAGGGAAGGGGGCAGGGGCAGCGGAGGAGTGGGAGGGAGGAGAGCAGCAGGCGGGTGGCAGAAGGGACCGCGCCGGGGCCAGGTCCCACCCGCGGGAGGGGAGAAAGGGAGCGGCAGGACGGCACCTGAAGGAGGGAGAAGTAAAGGGGCAGGGCCGGGGCGGACGGAGGGCGGAGCCCGCCCGTGGCAGGGAAAGGGGGAGCGAAGGAAGACAGAGAGGAGGAGAGCCCTGTGCCCACAGAGCCAGCCCCGCCCCCCACCGCGCCCCACGGGGCTGCTCCAGCACGGTCACATTCTTCTCTTTTATTTTCCTCTTTTTTTTTTTTTTTTTTTTTTGACTTTTCTTTCCCAAAAAACACTTTTAGTAAGGGGAATACCATGAGGTTGCTCTAGCCCGGCCCCTGCAGAGGAGAGAAGAAGGGAACGAGTTAATAAACCAGGGGGAAGAGAGAGGAGAAGAGAAAATACAACCGAAGAACCCAGGAGTCCTGGCTCCCAGCCCCCGTGCTCTAATCACTACACCCCACACACACCCCAGAGCCGGGGAGAGAACCCAGTTGTCCTGGCTCCCAGCTCTAACCACTAGCCCCCACTCCCCACCCAGAGCAAGAGAGAGAACCCAGGAGTCCTGGCTCTCCAGCCCTGCCTACTCTAACCACTAGACCCTGTTCCCCTCCCAGAGCCAGAGAGAGAACCCAGGAGTCCTGGCTCCCCAGCCCCCCTGCTCTAACCACAAGATCCCACTCCCCTCCCTGAGCCAGGGAGAGAACCCAGGAGTCCTGGCTCCCCAGCCCCCCTGCTCTAACCACTAGACCCCACTCCCCTCCCAGAGCCAGGGAGAGAACCCAGGCATCCTGCCCACAGTGGCCCTGCCCCCCAGACCTGTATGAACGTCCGCGGGGTCGGCTGCTGAATCCACTGTAGAACCGGGCCCGGGAGCTGGTGTAACCAGAACCACGCCCGCGGTACCGGGCCCGGGGAAACCCCCGGTCTGTGGTGCTGATGCCAGGCCGGTTGGTCCGCTTGGGGATCACCTGGGGGCAAGAGGAGGGTCAGAGAGGCCCACGCCAGGGGAGAGGGAAGCAGGATGCAGCGAGAATCAGGGAGGAACTTGCGGGGCAGGTGAGAGAAATGGAGCTCACCCCAGGCTAAAGAAGGGAAGGTGGGCTAGGGACTCGCGGGGCCAGGAGAGAGCCTAGGATTCCGGGAGGACCTGGGCCCAATCTCAGGATTTGGGGGCCTGAGCTTTGGGGTGCAGGGCTCACCTTGATCTGTCGCCCCCTGAACAGGGATTCGTCTAGTGCCATGGAGGTGCGCACAGACTCCTTGTCGGAGAACTCAATGTAGGCAAACCTGGGGGGGATCCCACATTAGACAGCGCAAAAACACAGCCCCCCCGAAAACCAGCCCACAGGGCCGCAGCTTCTCCTCCAGCCCCTCCCTTATGGTACACCCCCCCCTCCCGTCGCCCCATGCCCCCCCACGATCCCCCGGAATCTCACTCACCCCTTGGGGTGCCCACTGTATTTATCACACAGGATGGTGACACGGTTGACAGACCCGCAGCCATGAAAATGAGCCTCCAACTCTTCGGCTGTTGCCCCGTAATCCACCTGGAAAAGGGGGGGGGCTGAGAAATGGTGTCCTCTGAACCCCCCCAGCCCTTCCATGGCTCCCCTACTTACATTACCCACGTATATGGACCTAGCATCTGCCTCCATCTTTTCTTCTAAGGACATGATGACTGGGCCAGCTATGAAGAGAGAACCAGGGGCTTAGTAAGTGGGGGCTGTACCCCAAATCTCTTAGAGGGCACCCCTCCTTTACCAGAACAGAGAGGGGAAGACCCCTCTTTCTGCACTGGATTTATACAGCATCTGGCATAACTAGTATGGATAAATGTATAAACAGGCCCTACACAAACAACCCAAGGGCTAGCGTTTATGTGGGACCTACCTGAGAGATTCAGAACAGCATGAGTGAGGCTGGTGTTTACATAGGTCCTACACAAACCAGATGATAGCATTTATGTAGGTGGTACACAAGTAAAAATCAGAGCAGCACAATTCCCATATGTCTCTGGGCTTTGCCATCCCCACAGCATGGAGGTCTGAGAGTGAATGGGGATGGTGATTATTGTTTACATAGGTCCTACACATACAAAAAGGTAGTATTCACACAGACTCTACACAAATAAAATGCAAAGCGGCGTGAATCCCAAATGCCTCCTAGCTTCATGCCTCTGGGGTGGGAGGTTGCAGTTTACATAGGTCCTACAGAAATACAGTTCAGAACAGCAAGACTCCCAAACGCATCTGGAATTCACCACCACCCACACGGTCCAAAGGGTATACTGGGGGGAAAGGATGGTTCGTGTTTACGTAGGTCCTACACAAATACAATTCAAGACAGCGTAGTTCACAGATGTCCCCTAACTATGCCATGCACAGGGGGCCCGACGGGGTCTCACCGTTGCCTGGTGGGGGGCTCATGTTCATCTGCTTCTCCACCTCGTTCTGCAGTTCCTTCAGCTTCTCCGCCTCCTCCTCCATCTCCCGCACACGGGCTTTGATGGCCTCCAGTTCCTGAGAGGCAGGGGGGTCACACTGGGGGCCTGATTCACCCCCCCACAGGCATCCGCCACCCCATGTCACCCTCCCCCACAACTCCCCCCATAGCTGTGCCCTGTCCCTGGACCAACACACCTCCACCCTACCCAGGACCCCCAACAAAGAGCCCCAACCCCACAGCCGCTTCGCCTGCTTAGTCCCTGGAGACTAGCCCCACCCAAGAGCAGATCTGCCCCCCGCCCTGTTCTAACCCCCACAGCCTATTGCCCCTCTCCCGCCTGGGGTCCGGCCCCACCACGGGGCCCTGCCCGGTCCCGCTCCCCCCACCTCTCTCCCCCTCCCCCCCACGTGCCCCGCTCCCCCCACCTCTCCTCCCTCCCCCCACCTCTCTCCCCCTCCCCCCCACGTGTCCCGCTCCCCCCACCTCTCTCCCCCTCCCCCCCACGTGTCCCGCTCCCCCCACCTCTCTCCCCCTCCCCCCCACGTGTCCCGCTCCCCCCACCTCTCTCCCCCTCCCCCCCCACGTGCCTCGCTCCCCCCACCTCTTCCCCCTCCTCCCCACCTCTCCCCCTCCCCCCCACGTGCCCCGCTCCCCCCACCTCTCTCCCCCTCCCCCCCACGTGTCCCGCTCCCCCCACCTCTCTCCCCCTCTCCCCCACGTGTCCCCCTCCCCCCCACCTCTTCCCCCTCCCCCCCTCACCGGGTCCTCGATGGCGGGGTCCCCGGGGTCCCCCTCTCCCAGCCCGGCCTCCTCCTCCAGCTCCTCGGGGGGGCGGTGGGCGCCGGGCCCCCCCCCAGGCCCGGCCCGGGGGGCGGAGGCGGACGGGGGGGGCGGGGGCGGGTGCGGGCCCCCCCCCCCGCGCGCCGCCCCCGGCGCGGCCCCCCCCGTCCAGCAGCAGCAGCTCCTCCCCCTCCCCCTCCGCCCGCCCCGCCCCCGCTTCCGGCCCCCCGCCCAGCCCGTTCCCGTACTGCGCGGGGGGGCCCCCGCCCGCCTCCGGCCCCTCCCCCGCCCCGCGCGCGCCCCCGCTGCCCCGCGCCGACGAGGCCATGGCGGCTGCTGCTCTCCCCGCGCTGGGCCGGCCGCCGCGCCGCGCGCCGCTCCTCATTGGCCGCCGGGGCGTGGCCCGCCCCCTCAGCCCCGCCCCATTGGCTGGCCCGGCGGAAGAGTCGGGAAGGCGCGCCTGATTGGCCTAGCTCCCGCCACCGCTCTAATCCCATTGGTGGGGACAACCGCCCGTCAACAGAGCCCTCCCGCGCGATTGGCTGCCTTCCGGAAGCGCTGTGCCGACAACTCTGACTGGCCCAGTATCCGCCATCGCTCCACCCCGATTGGGGCAGGGTCCTGGCATTCAACAGAGCGCTGCTTTCTGATTGGTTACCCGGCGCTGATCGGACGCTTTTGATTGGCTCAGCATGATTGGTCACGGCCTTCCCCGTACCTGGGGCCCCATTGGCCGACGGGCCAACCCTGGCAGCTGATTGGCTGAGCAAACGCCCATCATTGAATAAACCTGCCCCAGCTCCATTGGCGGGGTCCGCAGCCCTGAGGAAGCCCCGCTCGTGCCTGACCTTTGACCCCACCTTGACCCCCCTGGGCCGCTGCTCCTTCCCTGCTTCACCCCTGACCTCTGACCCCAACCGTCACATGACCCCACAGGCTGATAAACCAACATGGCCGCCGCTGCCCCCCCCCCCGGGTCAGACTCTGCCGGGGCCTCGGGGCTCGTGAGAGCTTCGTAACGGCCCCGCCCCCCGGTGCCCCCCCCGTGCTCCTCACTCCCGACCCGCCCCCCCGTGCCCCTCCCCCCCGGCCCGCAGCCCCCCCCGCCCAGCCCTGCCCCCCCCTTTCCCTGGCTGGCTTCCTGGGATCCATTAGCTGCATCTCGTCTCATGAATTATTGATCCCGGAGCGGAAGGTTTTAGGCCCTTCACCTCGGGTCCGTGGTGTCCCCAGACTGCCGGACGCCTGGGTTCCTGCCTGGAAGGAGCAGTTCCCCCCCCCCGGCCAGGGGACAGGGGCAGTGGGAGCCCTGGGCACTGGCAGGAGGCGATGTGCCCTTGCTGAGCATCACAGTAATTGCCAGGTCGGGTTTTGCGGGCTCCTGGACCAGGAGGGATGGAGGGATAGCGAAGAAGAAGGGAGGGAGGAGGGGCGTCTGCTGGAGGAAAGAAGGCGAAAGAGAAAGACGGAGAGAGAGCCAGGGCGAAGCCCCCTCGGAGCGACAGAACGAGACAGATCGCAAGGAGAGAGAACGGACGGCGGAGAGATCGAAGGAGCCAGTGACCAGAGCCCAGCCGCAGCAAGAGAACAAGAGAGCCCGGAGGAGAGGAAAGTGGCAGGCAGAGAGGAGGAGAGCGGAGGAGACAGTGCGGGAGCAACAGAACGAATCGGAGCCTGGACAGAGGGAGACGCTCAGAACCTCTGAAAGGGAAGAATGTGGAAGACAGAGTGACGGAGAGGGAGAACAAAGCAGCACCTGGCTGCAGTGATAAATCGAGACTCTCCAGAAAAAAGGAACAAGACAACGACAGAGATCGAAGGAGGCAGAGTCCAGACAGAGACGTGGTCTCAGAAACTCTGGAAGGGAGGAACCTGGAAGGCGGTGAGGAAGGAGTACAATAAGCCAGCGCCCTGCCAGAGTAACAGAACGAGACGCAGCCCAGACAGTGAGAGAGGAGAATTTCTGAGAGGGAAGAACGTGAAGATAGCGACAGAGCAACAGAACGAGTCAGGGTCCAGACAGAGAAATAGACTTGGAGCCGCTGGAAGAGAAGAACGTGGAAGGCAGCGATGAAGTGGTAAATGAGCTGACGGCGTGGTGGAGCAATAGAATGAGACACAACCCAAATGGAAGGATAGAAGAAGGGAGCACTTGGTTGGAGCAGTAGACTGGACAGAGAGCTAGAAGGACTCAAAACCCAGATAGAGCGATAGAGTGAGCCAGAGCCCAGGAAGAGCGATAGGAGGAGGCCTGGACTGGGTGATAGAAGGACACGAGCCTGGACGGAGGCACAGAATGAGGCCTGGACAGAGCAACAGAAGGATACAGCTCCCGGACGGAGCAATAGAATGAGCCGGCGCCTGGACGGAGCAATAGAACGAGGTGGGGCCCGGACAGAGCGATAGAAGAGCCGGCGCCTGGACAGCACAATCGAACAAGGCGGCGCCCAGGCGGAGCAACAGAAGGAGCCGGTGCCCAAGTGGAGCAGTAGAACGAGGTGGGGCCCGGACAGAGCGATAGAACGAGCTGGCGCCTGGACAGCACAATAGATAAAGGCGGCGCCCGGGCGGAGCGACAGAAGGAGCCGGCACCTGGACAGCACAATAGAACAAGCCGGCGCCCGGGCGGAGCGACAGAAGGAGCCGGCGCCCGGGCGGGGCAAGCTGGCCCCACCCCAGGCCCCATGGCACGCGCTCCCCCACCCCCCAGCGACATCCCGCGCAACCTGAGCTACATTGCGGGGCTGTACGAGCGGGCGTATTACCGCACAGTCCGGCCCAGCCTGGGCGATGACTCCGACTCGGAGGCCGAGGGGCGGGGCCGGGGGGCCCGGCCACGGGGACGCCAGAGCCGCGCAGGCAGCAGGGGGGGGCGCCGGCACCGCAGGGCTCTTTCTGCCCCGGCTGGGGGCCCTGGTGGGGGATCCCGCAGCCACAGCCCCGGGTCCCGCAAGCGGGTGCGCTTTGCCGACGCCCTGGGGCTGGAGCTGGCCAGCGTGAGGCGCTACTGGCCGGCCGAACTGCCCCAGGTCCCCGAGCGCGTCCACACCCAGCTCCGGCGTGACGCCCTGCGCCACTTCGCCCCCCTGCGGCCCTTCCAGGTAACGAGGGGAGCGGGGGGGTGGGGCATGCAGGGCGGGGGCTGGGGAGGGGGATGAGAGCTGGGGGGCAGATCTCCAGCTCTGCCCCCCCAGCAGAGTCACCTGGCTACATGTGACATTAATTTTCTTTCTTTCTCTCCATCCCCTCCCTCCTGTTTTCTCCAGGACCCCCAGGACCCGCTGGCCGGGCGCCTGCCGCTGGCGCCGTGTTTCTGGGACCCGCTGGGGCTGCCAGACTTCGGGGCGCGGCTAGGGGCACAGGGCGTGTGCCTGGAGGGGGTGCGGGCCGGGGGGCTGGGGGTGGCAGGGACCCTGCGGGTTCTCAACCTGGCCTATGAGAAGCGGGTCAGTGTCCGCTACACCTGGGATGGCTGGGCCAGCTACCAGGAGGCCCCCGCCGCCTACGCCGGGCCCTCCTCCAGCCCTCCACCCGGCCCCCCCTCTGACCGCTTCGCCTTCCGCCTGCCCCTGCCCCCCGGGGGCGCCCTGGAGTTTGCCTTACGCTGCCATGTGGGGGGCCAGGAGCTGTGGGACAACAACGGGGGGCAGAACTACATACTGCGGGGCAGGGGGCGGTCCGAGGGGCCCCCCAGCCCCCCACGGGATGGAGATGGGGGCTGGATCCACTTCCTGTAGGGGGCTGCACAACCAGCCTCCCAGGGGACAGAGACTGCATGGGAGGGGCCCCACAACCAGCTCCTCCCAGCCCCCAGATCCACATCCTCTTGGAGGGGACCCGGGAGAGGGGGGCTGAAACTCACCCCAAAGCCATGGGATGTGGGGCAGGAATAGGGGGTGAGATACACGGGGTGTGGGGGAGGGGCCTGATGGGTGGAGGTGGTGGGGGAAACAAGTCTTGGATGGGGGGGTCCAGGGGAGGGTGGGGCTAGAATGGGGGCGGGGCTCAGACAAACCAAAGACACACCCCCACATCAGGCACCGCCCCCTGCCCTGTGGGACCTGCACCCCCACCCAGGACATGTGGGGGGACATTGCATTATAGGAGACACTGACTCACTCCTGGCCCTGCCCCCAGCTCGAGGGCAGGGGCTGGCTGCATTGGGGTGGGGGGAGACATTGGGAGGCCGTTAACCGCTGGAACTCCCTGCTGGTGGACAGTGCCGGGCTCGACATGCCCCAAGCCAGGACTGGGCAAAGCCACCCGACAATCCAGGCTGGCTGGGTGGGGGGGTGCTGATCGGGGGGGTGGGGGGCTACCAGGCTGGCTGGGCCCAGGGGCCTGATCCGGTGGGGAGGGAGGAGTTACCAGGCTGGCTGCACCTGAGGGGCTGATCTGGTGGGGGGAAGTACCAGGCTGGCTGGGCCGGGGGGAGCGGGGGGCTGATCTGGGGCAGGAGTTACCAGGCTGGCTGGGCCGGGGGGGCTGATCCAGAAGGCGAGTTACCAGGCTGGGGGGGTCTGATCTGGGGAGAGGGAGTTACCAGGCTGGCTGGGCTGGGGGGGGGTGATCCGGGGGGGAGTTACTGGGCCCTGGGGGCTGATCCAGGGAGGGGGAGTTACCAGGCTGGCTGCGCTGGGGGGGGGGCTGATCCAGGGAGGGGGAGTTACCAGGCTGGCTGGGCTGGGGGGGGGCTGATCCAGGGAGGGGGAGTTACCAGGCTGGCTCGGCTGGGGGGGGGCTGATCCAGGGAGGGGGAGTTACCAGGCTGGCTAGGCTGGGGGGGGGCTGATCCAGGGAGGGGGAGTTACCAGGCTGGCTAGGCTGGGGGGGGGGGCTAATCCAGGGAAGGGGGAGTTACCAGGCTGGCTGGGCTGGGGGGGGGCTGATCCAGGGAGGGGGAGTTACCAGGCTGGCTGGGCTGGGGGGGGGGGGGCTGATCCAGGGAGGGGGAGTTACCAGGCTGGCTGGGCTGGGGGGGGGAGCTGATCCAGGGAGGGGGAGTTACTAGGCTGGGTGGGGGGGGGGCTGATCCAGGGAGGGGGAGTTACCAGGCTGGCTGGGCTGGGGGGGGGAGCTGATCCAGGGAGGGGGAGTTACCAGGCTGGCTGGGCCTGGGGGGGGGGGCTGATCCAGGGAGGGGGAGTTACCAGGCTGGCTGGGCCTGGGGGGGGGGGGGGGCTGATCCAGGGAGGGGGAGTTACCAGGCTGGCTGGGCTGGGGGGGGGAGCTGATCCAGGGAGGGGGAGTTACCAGGCTGGCTAGGCTGGGTGGGGGGGGGCTGATCCAGGGAGGAGGCGTTACCAGGCTGGCTGGGCTGGGGGGGGGGCTGATCCGGGGTGGGGAGTTACTAGGCTGGGGGGGGGGGCTGATCCAGGGAGGGGGGGTTACCAGGCTGGCTGGGCGGTGGGGGGAGCTGATCCAGGGAGGGGGAGTTACCAGGCTGGCTAGGCTGGGGGGGGGCTGATCCAGGGAGGAGGGGTTACCAGGCTGGCTGGGCGGTGGGGGGGGCTGATCCAGGGAGGAGGGGTTACCAGGCTGGCTGGGCTGGGGGGGGCTGATCCGGGGGGGGGAGTTACCAGGCTGGCTGGGCTGGGGGGGGGGCTGATCCAGGGAGGAGGGGTTACCAGGCTGGCTGGGCTGGGGGGGGGGCTGATCCAGGGAGGAGGGGTTACCAGGCTGGCTGGGCTGGGGGGGGGGGCGCTGATCCGGGGGGGGGGAGTTACCAGGCTGGCTGGGCTGGGGGGGGGGGGCTGATCCAGGGAGGGGGAGTTACCAGGCTGGCTGGGCTGGGGGGGGGGCTGATCCGGGGGGGGAGTTACCAGGCTGGCTAGGCTGGGGGGGGGGCTGATCCAGGGAGGGGGGGTTACCAGGCTGGCTAGGCTGGGGGGGGGGGCTGATCCAGGGAGGGGGAGTTACCAGGCTGGCTGGGCTGGGGGGGGGGGCTGATCCGGGGGGGGAGTTACCAGGCTGGCTAGGCTGGGGGGGGGCTGATCCAGGGAGGGGGGGTTACCAGGCTGGCTAGGCTGGGGGGGTGGCAGTACCAGGCTGGCTGTTGTGTGCAGGTTTCCCCCAGGACAGCAGCCCGGAGGGGGCAGGGAAGGTGCCACCGTTCTCCATGGCATGTTTGCCCAGACACCAAGGCTGCCCACTGCTTGGCACCCAACCCCCACTCGGACCAGTCCCCTGCCGGTGCCCCTCACTCCCGACCCGCAGCCCCTGCGACCCCCCAGCCCTGCCGGTGCCCCTCACTCCCGACCCTCAGCCCCTGCGACCCCCCAGCCCTGCCGGTGCCCCTCACTCCCGACCCTCAGCCCCTGCGACCCCCCAGCCCTGCCGGTGCCCCTCACTCCCGACCCTCAGCCCTTGCAACCCCCCAGCCCTGCCGGTGCCCCTCACTCCCGACCCTCAGCCCCTGCGACCCCCCAGCCCTGCCGGTGCCCCTCACTCCCGACCCTCAGCCCCTGCGACCCCCCAGCCCTGCCGGTGCCCCTCACTCCCAACCCGCAGCCCCTGCCCCCCATCTTGCTGAGGGCCCTCACTCCCGCCCCGCAGCCCCCTGCCAGCCCAGCCCTCCCGGTGCCCCTCACTCCCAACCTGCAGCCCCTGCGACCCCCCAGCCCTGCCGGTGCCCCTCACTCCCGACCCGCAGCCCCTGCTAGCCCAGCCCTGCCGGTGCCCCTCACTCCCGACCCGCAGCCCCTGCCCCCCATCCTGCCGGTGCCCCTCACTCCCGCCCCGCAGCCCCTGCCCCCCATCCTGCCGGTGCCCCTCACTCCCGACCTGCAGCCCCTGCCCCCCATCCTGCCGGTGCGCCTCACTGCCGACCCGCAGCCCCCTGCCCCCCATCCTGCCGGTGCCCCTCACTCCCGACCCGCAGCCCCCTGCCAGCCCAGCCCTGCCGGTGCCCCTCACTCCCGACCCGCAGCCCCGGGGCTATCCTGGCTCTACTGGGGCCAGTTTCCCCAGGGCAGCCCAGAGGGCACAGGGGAGAAGCAGCCGGTTTCTCGTCCAGCTGAGACCAGGGTCTGTGTCTGGGAGAACCCAGGAGTCCTGGCTCCCGGCCAGGAGAGAACCCAGGCGTCCGGCTGTCAGCCAATGGCCGGGCCTGTCCCTCCCCCTCAGCCAGCGGCCTCCAATCCCGGCCCGGAGGGGGCCAGGCCGAGCCGAGCAGGGATCGGGCTGGTGCCGGCCCGGCCCCGGCAGCACCGCAGGGAGGGTGAGTTCGGCCGCCCCTCCCCCACTGTCCCTGGGTGAGCCCCTCCCCCCTTTGTGTGCGGGCTCCCTGCCCCTCCCGGGAGAGAACCCAGGCGTCCGGGCTCCCTGCTGTAACCACCAAACCCCACTCCTCCCCCTCCCCCTCCCACAGCCTGAGAAAGAACCCAGGCGTCCAGGTTCCCAGCTCCTCCCCCTCCCAGGAGAGAACCCAGCTGTCCTAGGCGCCCTTAAAGGGCCAGTGCAGGGGAAGCCCCGCCCCCCGAGTCTCCATTACCCAGGATGCAAGTGGAGCAAAGTCCCAAAACTTGGGAGGAAACTAAAATCGGAGGAGGAGGGAACGTGTGAGTGGGGGGAGGGCCGGGGGGTCCTGGGGGCAGCTGGAGGGGGAGGGGCGGCTTGGGGGGATCCCCAGAGAGAGGAAGATGCGGGGGGGTCTCTGGGGTTGGAGGAATCCCAGGGGAAGAGGCTGAGACAAGGGTCGGTGTCTCAGAGAACCCAGGAGTCCTGGCTCCTAGTCTGCTTCCCTGGGCTCTAACCCACTGGACCCTCCCCTCTCAAACCAGGGCGAGAACCCAGGCGTCCTAGCTCCCAGCCTCCCCCTCCTCAGAGCCAGGGAGAGACCCCAGGCCTCCTGGCTCCCAGCCCCTTCCCCTCTGTAAGCCACCAGACCCTGCCCCTCTCACAGAGCAGGGATAGAACGGAGTGGGGATGGGGGTCTCGGGGGGCTAGAAGGGTCCTGAGGGGGATTGGAGGGAGCTGGGAATTGGTGAGGAAAGTGGCTGTGGGGGGTCGCTGGGGGAGGGGATAGGGAGTCTCTGTGGGGTTGGGGGAGCTGGAGGGTCTCGGGGGAGAAGGTGGGGGTTGGAGCTGGGGGGGTCTCTAGGGGAGGGGATGGGGAGTCTCAGGGAGAAGGTGGGGGTTGGAGCTGGGGGGTCTCTGGGGGAGGGGATGGGGAGTCTCGGGGAGAAGGTGGGGGTTGGAGCTGGGGGGTCTCTGGGGGAGGGGATGGGGAGTCTTGGGGAGAAGGTGGGGGTTGGAGCTGGGGGGGTCTCTGGGGGAGGGGATGGGGAGTCTCTGGGGGAGAAGGTGGGGGTTGGAGCTGGGGGGTCTCTGGGGGAGGGGATGGGGAGTCTCGGGGAGAAGGTGGGGGTTGGAGCTGGGGGGGTCTCTGGGGGAGGGGATGGGGAGTCTCTGGGGGAGAAGTTGGGGGTTGGAGCTGGGGGGTCTCTGGGGGAGGGGATGGGGAGTCTCGGGGAGAAGGTGGGGGTTGGAGCTGGGGGGGTCTCTGGCAGAGTTAGGGTTTGGGTTGGAGCTGGGGGAGTCTGGGGTTTGGGCTGGAGCTGGAGGGTTTCTGGGGGAGAAGGTGGAGGTTGCAGCTGGGGGTTTCGCTGGGGAGAGGATGGGGAGTCTCTGTGGGGAGAAGGGGGGGTTGGAGCTGGAGGAGGTGATGGGGCATCTCTGGGGAGAAGGTGGGGGTTGGAGCTGGGGTGGTCTCTGGGGGAGAAGGTGGGGGTTGGAGCTGGGGGGGTGATGGGGCATCTCTGGGGAGAAGGTGGGGGTTGGAGCTGGGGGGGTCTCTGGGGGAGGGGATGGGGAGTCTCGGGGAGAAGGTGGGGGTTGGAGCTGGGGGGGTCTCTGGCAGAGTTGGGGTTTGGGTTGGAGCTGGGGGAGTCTGGGGTTTGGGTTGGAGCTGGAGGGTTTCTGGGGGAGAAGGTGGAGGTTGCAGCTGGGGGTTTCGCTGGGGAGAGGATGGGGAGTCTCTGTGGGGAGAAGGGGGGGTTGGAGCTGGAGGAGGTGATGGGGCGTCTTTGGGGAGAAGGTGGGGGTTGGAGCTGGGGTGGTCTCTGGGGGAGAAGGTGGGGGTTGGAGCTGGAGGGACTCTGGGGGAGAAGGTGGGGGTTGGAGCTGGAGGGTCTCTGGGGGAGAAGGTGGGGGTTGGAGCTGGGGGAGGTGATGGGGCGTCTCAGGGGAGAAGGTGGGGGATGGAGCTGGGGGGTCTCTGTGGGGAGAAGCTGGGGGTTGGAGCTGGGGTGGTTGCTACGGGAGGCGATGGGGAGTCTCTGGGGAGAAGGTGAGGGATGGAGCTGGGGGGGTCTCTGGGGGAGAAGGTGGGGGTTGGAGCTGGGGGAGGTGATGGGGCGTCTCTGGGGAGAAGGTGGGGGATGGAGCTGGGGGGGTCTCTGGTGGAGAAGGTGGGGGTTGGAGCTGGGGGAGGTGATGGGGCGTCTCTGGGGAGAAGGTGGGGGATGGAGCTGGGGGGGTCTCTGGGGGAGAAGGTGGGGGTTGGAGCTGGGGGAGGTGATGGGGCGTCTCTGGGGGAGAAAGTGGGGAATGGAGCTGGGGGGGGACTCTGGGGGAGAAGGTGGGGGATGGAGCTGGGGGGGTGATGGGGCGTCTCTGGGGAGAAGGTGGGGGTTGGAGCTGGGGGAGGTGATGGGGCGTCTCTGGGGAGAAGTGGGGGTTGGAGCTGGAGGGTCTCTGGGGGAGAAGGTGGGGGATGGAGCTGGAGGGTCTCTGGGGAGAAAGTGGGGAATGGAGCTGGGGGGGGACTCTGGTGGAGAAGGTGGGGGTTGGAGCTGGGGGAGGTGATGGGGCGTCTCTGGGGAGAAGGTGGGGGTTGGAGCTGGAGGGTCTCTGAGGGAGAAGGTGGGGGTTGAAGCTGGAGGGTCTCTGGGGGAGAAGGTGGGGGTTGGAGCTGGGGAGGTGATGGGGCGTCTCTGGTGGAGAAGGTGGGGGTTGAAGCTGGAGGGTCTCTGGGGGAGAAGGTGGGGGTTGGAGCTGGGGAGGTGATGGGGCGTCTCTGGGGAGAAGGTGGGGGTTGGAGCTGGAGGGTCTCTGAGGGAGAAGGTGGGGGTTGGAGCTGGGGAGGTGATGGGGCGTCTCTGGGGAGAAGGTGGGGGTTGGAGCTGGAGGGTCTCTGGGGGAGAAGGTGGGGGTTGGAGCTGGGGAGGTGATGGGGCGTCTCTGGTGGAGAAGGTGGGGGTTGGAGCTGGGGGAGGTGATGGGGCGTCTCTGGGGAGAAGGTGGGGGATGGAGCTGGAGGGTCTCTGGGGAGAAAGTGGGGAATGGAGCTGGGGGGGGACTCTGGGGGAGAAGGTGGGGGTTGGAGCTGGGGGGGTTGCTGGGGGAGCTGGGGTTTAGAGACCCCTCCAGCTCCTCCAGAGTGGGGTCAATGAGGAGTCTCTGGGCGAGGGACTGGGGAGAAGTTGGGCGTTTGAGAAGGTATCTGAGGCTTGGGGGCCTCTGGGGAGGGGGGGTCCCTGGGGAAGGGGTGGGGTGGGGAGTCTCTGGGAGCTGGGGAGAAGGTGGGGTTGGAGCTGGGGGGTCTCTGGGGGAGGAGCTGGGGTGGGGTCTTCAGCATATTAGGAAGCTGTATTTGCTTATTTTACATGATTGCCACGTGGTGGAATTTCTGGTCAGTTCCCTGCTAATTAGTCGCTGCTGAGGAGGCTGATTGGCCAGTAACCACCAGGGACTTGCTGGATTTCGGGTGGCAAATCAGGATGCTCTTTCATGGGGGCGGGGGTGGGGGGCACCTTTAAGACCAAGGCCCTGCGGTCGGGACATCTGGTCACGCCTAGATTGAGTCTAATTCCTCGTTCTTCACGTTGTTGGGCCGATGACCTGGTAATTGCTCATCACTCGTCAGTTATTTCTGTAATGAGGCGCCCGTCAATTAATAGTGGAGTGGTAACGAATAGGGGCTAATTTCAGGCCTGGTGAGTTCTTGGTCCAGCTCGGTGAGCAATGGAAAGATGAGTTTGGCCCCAGTGATCTCTTTACTGTAGGGACTGGGCCGTTGTTCCCGTCAATATGATTGAAATGTATCAGTGCTTAGTTACTTTAATTAGATTGATTGGTTTACTTTAATGAGCTCTCTCTGTTCTTTGGGGGACAAGAACTGTTGCCGTACATCTGCTGTACGCTAGGAACCAGGACTCCTGAGTTCTGTCCCTGGCCTTGGGAGTGGGGTCTAGTGGTTAGAGCAGCAGAGCTGGGAGCCAGGACTGCTGGGTTCTATCCCTGGCCCTGGGAGGAGAGTAGGGTCTAGTGGTTAGAGCAGCAGAGCTGGGAGCCAGGACTCCTAGGTTCTATCCCTGGCCCTGGGAGGGGAGTGGGGTCTAATTGTCACCCCTCCAATCAGTGACATTTCTCCGTTTGTCCGTGATGCGATGATCTTTGAACGCTGCATCCAACCGAGTCCAAAATGTCTGGAAACATGGCGGGTGTTGGTACAAAGGACCCCATCTGTTGGGGTGAAACCCAGAGACCCAACAATCCCCTCACACTGACAGCCTGCCCAGCGCCCGGCCAACATCGGGTACAAAGGCTGAGACCCCAAAGCGAGCCGATGGTTTTAGGGAAAAGTGGTTTATGACCATTAATATTGCTAAAAATTAGAAAACCAGCAACAGCTCTTCTACAGTCGCTCCCCGACTTATGCAAGTGTCCATTCCAGAACGCCATGCCTAACTCAAATTTTGCGTCAATCGGAAACATATACCTGACCATTACACCCCAAAAACCCTCCTGTTTCTAGCATACAGAACTTTTTCCGCAAGTGCAGATTTGCGTAAATTGGGTTTACATCACCCGAGGGGGCGTCTGGACCTAGAGCTCTAAAGGTACCTAGGTTGATGGTTCTTGTGCTCCGATACCACCGTGTCATGCCTTATGCAAATACGCCTCACAGAGCTCCGGCGTTCACGGTTCTAGTTCCCCGGCCACATTGCTCTTCCACTCATCCACAACAAGGATTGGTTGGTAAACCTCAAAGGCTGTGGGCTGGAACTGAACTAACGAGGATTCATAGAGGTGACAGCCAGTGGACACATTAGATCACCTAGTTTGGATCACAGGCCATTCAGTTTACCCAGTGTCCCTTTATGTAGTCTTAATAACATGCATTGGACTAGAGTATTTTCCAGTCTGGATTTGAAGAGCTCAGGATATGGAGATGCCACTTCCTTCGGCTGTTTGGGCCAATGGTTTTCTTCTGGAATTGGGGCTCTTTCCAATCGGAATTTGGCTGCCTGCTGCGTTCAGCCGTTGGTTTGAGTTCTGCCTTTTTCCGCTAGATTACAGAGCCCGTCAGGAGAAGGTCGAAGAATGGACAACTTTCTTCTAAAAAATGGGATTCTCCAACACTCCGTCCTCTGGGCGTTGGCTGAGCTGAGGAGGACCCTAGGTAGGAGTGCGAAGATCTGATTTTGAATTTTACGGTTCACTGTCTATCCTGCCCAGGACCAACAAGCGACGAGCAGCAACCAAAGCAAAGGGTCAATCTGTGTGCCATCGATGGCGTCTGCAGACCAAAGATGCGCTGCATGTGGTTACCCAGGGGCTGGAAGCCAGTGCCTGGTGTCACAGGGAGAGCACCAGAGGCTAGTTCATTCCATGGAGAAGGCCCTCCAACGGTGGCGGCAGGGGGACTGTTGTTGCCACGCCACGACCTGTGCCTCGGAGACGCTGGCCAAATGCACCCATCAGTTGGTGGCACAGAGAACGCGCCATGGAGACCTCTCTCCAATGCCAGTGGCAGCTGCAGGGTGCCCACCAGCGCCAGGCTGTTACTCGCACAATGGAAACGATGTTACAAAGCCAGCGGCATCTCCTGGAAGATCAGGAGCATCATGCCATTGCCTGCGCCACGGAAACGAAGCTCCACCATGAGCAACATCTTCTGGAAGACCAAGATGGCTGCGTCGTGGAAACGTCGGCCGAAGGCGCCGATAGATTGGCGCCATGGTGAGAACATTGCTTAAATGGCCGCTCCGTGGGAACCTGGCCCATTACTCACTTATGGCGGCAAGCAGCCAGATGTGATCAGGAAGAGGTTGCCAATGCGGACCTGTCTCGACTTGATCGCACGGCAGTAGGGTGCAGTGAAGGCCGGGGATGTTGGGAGCGATTTCTAGGAGTGGTCGGAGCCAGGGGCTCTCGGAAGCAGCACAGGCAATAAGCCATTTGCACTTAACTCAAGGGGCTGGCCAAGCCCAGGGCTCATTAGCCAACTTCGCAGTGCCAACGGCCATGCCGATTTTCAGTAGGGTTGTGCCAGTCACTGCTGCCTACAGCCTCCCTGGCAGCATCAGAGTGGATTGGCTGCGGCGTTCCAGAAAGACGGACAAGCAGCCGCTTGGGGTTGGATAACGCCTGGCCTCCATAAGCGAAGAAATGCACAACTCTCTAGTTTCCAAATCACAAGTCAAATATTTTGTGGTATTAGCAACTAATTAGTACTTATTGGTCAATTATTTAATTAGCCAGTCAATAACCAAGTAATCTGCTCCACAAGCTAATTATTTTTATAACAGTTTGACTATTTCTTTGTTAGCCAGTAAGTTCATTTCTAGAAGCTAATCCCTAAGTAATGCAATCGGGGTTCGATTATTTCTTAGCAGTAATTACTCATTAAAACAAATTTCATTATTAGTCATTATTGTGTGTCTTATCCTAGTGTCTCTGCGGCCTGGTCACAGACACACAACAAGCACCGGTGCTGCCCCAGAAAACTTATTTCCCGGACTGTTCGGCTGCATCCCTAGCTAATGACACCCAAAGACATAATTGTCCCTAATTAGCTAAGGAAGGTAGGAGCTGGTCCCTGAGTCCCCTGAAACATGACGGAAATGAATTCCTGGATTTGTGTTTCATTTGATTATTTGAATGGTTCCGAGTTCTTGAGGCAAGAACTGTGCTGTCTCTCTCCTGCCTGGTGGGGGCTGAGGGCCAGGACTCCTGGGTTCTACCCCTGGCTCTGGGAGGTAGTAGGGTCTACTAGGTTAGGGAGGGTGGGGCTCGGGGCCAGGACTCCTGGGTTCTATCCCCTCCCTTTCACCTGCATGTCTCTCTCTCCCCAGGTCTCAGGCTCCCCGGGGGGACGTGGGGCTGACAATTTGGGGTTCAGACCCCCTTACGGCAGGTAAGAGCCTTCACTCCCCATTGCTGTGGGGGTAGGGGGCAGCAATCACCCCCAAACACCCCTTGGGGGCTGTGGTGTGAGGGGAGGAGACTGCCGGCTTCCCATAGAGCTCTGGGGCACCCTACAGTACCCTCCTCGCTATCTCCTGCTGATTGTGGCTTGCTCTCTCTCTCCCCACAGCTGTCCCCGTGGGCTGGCCAGCCCGGGAGCCCCAGGCCAAGGACCCCCCAGTGGCGGGGCCAGCCATGCCCCCCAACAAGGAGTCGCCAGGCAACCCCAGTTCACCGGCAGCCCTCATCTGCCTGCCTCCCATCTCAGAGGACCTGCAGCTGGTGTGGACCCAGGCGTCCCAGACCAGCGAGCTGGACGGCCACCAGCCGCTGCGCCAGGCCTTCAGCTACTTCCCCTACCCCAGCCTGGCCGACCTGGCGCTGCTTTGCCTGCGCCACGGCCTGCAATTGGAGAAGGTCAAGGCCTGGTTCATGGCCCAGCGGCTGCGCTGCGGCATCAGCTGGAGCGCCGAGGAGATCGAGGAGACACGGGCGCGGCTGGCCTGCCGCCAGGACCGCCCGGCCTTTGGGGCCCTGCTGGCCCCCGGCGCCCCCCTGCCGCAAACTGGCAAGGCCCCGGGAGGCAGGGAAGCCCCCGCGGCTGCACACCACAAAGCCAAGCCCCAGGAATCCCCAGGGAGCTGTTCGGCTGTGGCCCGGGGGCCCCCAGAGCCAGGGAGAGCTTCCACAGTCCCCCACCCCAAAGCCAAAGAGACGCTAACGCCGCCCCCCAGTCTTTTCCCCACGCCACCCCCTCCGTGCCGGGCCTGGGCGGATTCTCCGGCTGGCGCCAGCCACCCAGACACCGCCTGGGACCTCAGCAAACCCTGCCGGCTGGGGGCAGTTGACACCGCACCGCCCTCCTCCGGAACCACCGTCAATGGGGCTGAGGCGTGGGCCCGGCCTGGCCACCCCCACAGCACCCTGGAGGCCCAGCGGCAGCGAAAGAGCCGGCGGAAGAGCAAGGAGCAGCTGGCGGTGCTGAAGTCGTTCTTCCTGCGGTGCCAGTGGGCGCGGCGGGAGGATTACCAGTGGCTGGAGCGGATCACCGGCCTGCCGCGGGCAGAGATCATCCAGTGGTTCGGGGACACCCGCTACGCCCTCAAGCACGGGCACCTGCGGTGGTTCTGGGATAACACCGTGCCCCCCGCTGCCACCCTGGAGCTCGGGCCCCGCATGGACACGGGCCCGCTGGAGCGGTACTGGGCCGCCCGGCAGCAGCTGCGCCAGGACGACCTGCCAGCCCTGTGCCGCGAGTCGGGCATGGGGGCCCAGCAGGTGCTGAACTGGTTCTACTCTCGCTCGCCCGAGCCGGCTGAGGTGGTGGTGTGCCTGGGCGAGGAGCCCGAGGACGAGGACGAGGAGGCCGGGCTCATGGTGCAGGACGACGGGGAGGAGGACGACGACGAGCCGGAGGAAGAGGACCTGGGCACCCAGGAATGAGGAGCTTCGGAGACTTCCCGGGGAGGGCGGGGTTGGGAGGAGCCGACTCGTACGTTGGGGCCCTGTTCTGTCTAGTTCCTCCCTCCGTTCTAGAACCCAGATCTGGATCCTGCATCTAGTTCCCCCTCCCTCTCCGTTCCTGGGCCCCACATCCCCCCCTGCCTCTCCCCAGCTCTAGAACCCAGGTCCTTCTCCCTTTCTGTTCTGGAACTTGGTATCATGGAGTTCTGCTACCTAGATCATTGTTGTAATTCACTCTCCATGCCTCAGGCTCCACATTTGGGTTTGTCTGTCCCCACTCATCTTGGTGCTCTAGAACGAAGTACTGGCTCCTCCCTGTTCTAGAATCTAGGACCCTGTTTCTCCTCCTTTGTGTTCTAGAATCCCAATCAGGCCCTGGTCCCCTTCCTCTGCTAGAACAGAGGGACACCCTCAAACTCTGCCACAGGCCCTAAAACCTGGAGATCTTGACCTAGAACCCAGGTGCCCAGTTCCCTCTGCCATGCTCTAGAACCCAGATACCATTTCATTCCTGGTTCCCTACTCTAGAACCTAGGTTCTCTGGTTACAAGTTTGTGCTCTAGAACCCTGTACCTTTCGGCCAGATTTCTGGATTCAGGTATGCTCCTTTCTCCAGACTTCCCTCACCTCTCCCCTCCTTCAGGCGCCTCTGTTTCTAGAGTCTGCCTTGGGTCATCCCTCCCTCCCTCCTCTACGTCACGTTATGGCCCTGTCCCCCAGAGAGACACGTGTGGCAGGAGCTGGGTGGGGGCAGCATCTGGCCTGGAGGGGGTGGCAGATGGTCTGTGGGGGGCTTCCTGGGTTTGGTTTTACAAACTGGGCAGGAGAAACCGGAGCGGTGGAGAGCAGGCGGGGGGCAGCCTTTCCCTGGTGGCTGGGTGGTCCTTTCTGGAGTTGTTAATTTATAATGCCCGACTGGCGCGAGTTAAAGCGAGGTTTGAAGTTGACCCCCACGCCTGTGGCCTGTGTCTGATTGGGGGTGGGGGTGGATGGGGAGCCCGGGGGCGGGGCTTTGGTTCATTCATTCCCTCACGTTCTCGGTGCTCGTTCCCTCGGTGGTAGCTGGCGCACATCGGTGGGGAGGGGTCCCTGACGCTCAGTGGGGGTGGGTCTCCCGTCTCCCCTTCCTCTCCTCTGGGTTCCCTGTCACTTGTTTCCTCCTCTTCCCCACTCCCTCCTTCAGCGCCCGGCTCCTGCTGCCCTCACGCCCACTCGGGCTTCGGGAGGCCGGGGTTCCCCCCAACTCCCCTCAAAACCGTCCAACCCTTCCCCCAGCAGAACCCCCAAGGATGGAAGAAGAGGGGCTGGGGGCGGGAAATCGGGTTATGTCTCCCTAGGTTACAGGGGTTTATGGCTGAACCTCAGTTCTCCCCCAAACACGCAGCACCCCAGTTGGAAAAGCCAGACATTTATTGTCAATGGGGGGCGGTCTGGGTTCCATGGGGATCAGAGCCATTTGGGGGCACCCCAGCTGGGGGGGACAAGGATAATGGGGGACTGGACTCCAGTGGTGTGATTTCCCCCCCGCCAATGGCTCTGATCCCAGCTGTGGGGCGGGGGATAACAAGACCCTGGCCCTGGGGCTGGCTGGGTGGGGAGACAGGTGCATGGGGGGCTGGAGAAATGGGGACCCTTGGGCTGGGCCAGTGTGGGCAAGTATGGGGGGGCTGTGTTAGACGGGAGTGGGGGGGGCAGCTGTGATGGGGTGGGGAGGCTCCCCTGGCTGTACGCACATCTCCCCGGGCACAGTCGCTCTAGTCCCAAGGGGACTGCAGGGGCAGAGTCCGTCAGGTGCTGGGGAGCCTGGGCAGTTTCTGTACCCCACATGCTACAGCTGGGGGGCCTGGCTGACACTGGGGGCCCTGTGGGGAGAGAATCCTGGTGAAGAGACAGAACAGTCTGGGGGGGGTCATTCCCCTCTGACTTCCCTCCCTCTGAGTCCCTCCTCCCCAGACCCCTCTTTTGGGGGCTCACCCCCTTGAGCCCCCCTCCCCCAACCACCTCTGTGTGGGGTGTGACCCCCCCCAATCCAGTCTCACTCACCTGCCATGCTGGGAGGGGGTGAGTTGGGGGGTGAATCTTAGCTGGGGGGAGAGAAGAAATTACCCAGAATGCTACAGCCAGATACCCTAAGCCTAAGCCCCCTGCCTCCAGCCCACTCTGCCCTTGAGCGCCCTCCAGCTCAACCCCCAGCCCGTTCAGCCCCCCGGCTTGACCCCCACCCTGCCCCCAACCCAGTCTCCCCTGCGCCCCTCACCTGTATGGGTCTTGGTCTCTCTGCGCTTTGGCTTCCCCGAGGGGTGCCCCCCTCTCTCAGATCTGTGGGGCGGATGGGAGAGGTTAGTGGGGCAGATTGGGGGTGCCCTGTGGACCCTGCTATGGGCTGGGAGAGGGATCCCCTCATCTCTCATTCCCATCGCCCCCAGGTCTCACCCCATGTCTCATTTCCCTCCCCCTGCTCACCTGTGAAGATGCCCAGTGCCAGCGTGGAGGGGCCCCGGCCCTGTCCGGCCTCACCCTCCACTGGCCCCTGCCTGGGGGGGCGCAAGGGGAAGGTGCCCAGCGCAGGGGTCTGGGTGGAGGAGGAGGAGGCCCTGGGGGGAGAAGAGAGGGAGTTAGGGGAGGGGGGAAGCAACAGAGAGACCCCCTTGGGGGAATCCCAGCCCCCACCCCCGACGACCAGGGAATCCCAGCCCCACAGACCCCCCCCCAGGTTATCTGAGTCCCAGAGACCCCCCCAGCTGGGGCAATCCCAGCCTCTCTGACCTGCCCCCGAGGGGGATGCAGGGGCACCCCACACCCACACCCCCACACACTCACCAGTAGGACAGGCTCTGGGTGGAGGCGGGAGACGGGGTGGCTGTGGAGCAGAGGGGAGACAGTTCAGGGGGGATCATGGATTTGGGGGGGCCCAGCTCTGGAGAAGGGGGAGTGAAACTGTGCAGGAATGGGGGGGGTGATCCAGTGCCCAGGGAGGCAGCCAGAGCGCCGGGGGGGTGACTGCCCCAGCGAGCGGGTGGGGGGCAGCCATGGCTCTGAGGCCTTGTCCCTGTGACCATGGCTGGACCAAGCTGAGGTCAGTTCTCAGCTGGCTGTGGGGCAGCCCCCTGGCCCTCTCACCGATGCTGGAGCCAGTGGGGGTCTGGGCAGGTCCCGGAGCCTGCTGGGAAGAGGAGAAATAGAGTGAGTCAGAGTGGGGTGCCCGGGCAGCCCCCTCCACCTCCTGTGGCCCTAGGCACCCACATGGCCCTCCTGCCCCCCATAGCCTTTGTAGTCCCCATCCCCCCCCTACTCCGCAAGGGGCATGAGGGTGACTCACCGGCCAGCTGGGGGTGCTGGAGAGGCGGTAGGGGATGGACTCTAGCGAGGAGGAGCGGCTGTGGGGGGAGAGACCTCGTTATGTGGGGTGCCCCCCGGCTGGGCGCACACACACAGCAGGGTGCAGCCCTGCCAGCAGGGGGCAACAAGGTACACACACCCACACTCTGCAGGGCCCGGCCCCGCCGGCAGGGGGCACAGGGACACACACACACACACACACCCCGCAGGGCCTGGCCCCACCAGCAGGGGGCGCAGGGACACACACACACCCGCAGGGCCCGGCCCCGCTAGCAGGGGGCGCAGGGACACACACACACATTCCGCAGGGCCCGGCCCCGCCAGCAGGGGGCGCAGGGACACACACACACACACACACACACACACACCCTGCAGGGCCTGGCCCCGCCAGCAGGGGGCGCAGGGACACACACACACACACACACACACACACACACACACACCCTGCAGGGCCCGGGCCCGCCAGCAGGGGGCGCAGGGACACGCACACACACACACACCCCGCAGGGCCCGGCCTCGCCAGCAGGGGGTGCAGAGACGGACACACACACCCCGCAGGGCCCGGCGGGACACACACACACACACACACACACACCCTGCAGGGCCTGGCCCTGCCAGCAGGAGGTTCAGAGATACACACAAACCCCACAGGGCCCAGCCCCACCAGCAGGGGGTGCAGGGACACACACACACACACACACACACCCTGCAGGGCCTGGCCCTGCCAGCAGGGGGCTCAGGGGGACACACACACACAGATCCCGCAGGTCCTGGCCCCGCCAGCAGGGGGCATAGGGACATACACACACACCCTGCAAGGCCCAGCCCCAACAGCAGGGGGTGCAAGGACACATACACACCCTGCAGGGCCCAGCCCCACCAGCAGGGGGAGCAGGGACACACACACACACACACACACACACACACACACACACACACACACACTCACCTGACCACCTGGCTGCAGAGCTGGGTGCGGGGCCGCAGGGCACCTGCGGGAGGGACGGGCGTTAGCTCCTATGCTGGGTGAAGACAGGGAGTACAAACCCCCCTCCCCATTCACACCCACCGCCCCACAGGTATCCCCCACCCTCACACGCCCTCTGCTCCCAAGAACCCCCAGCCCTTGCATGCCCTCTGCCCCACGGGCACCTGCCCCACACATGCCCACCACCTCATGGGCATTCCCCAGCCCTAGTACACCTATTGCCTATGGGCACCCCCCGGCCCTCACATGCCCATGCACCCACTGCCCTGCAGGCATCCCTGCCCTTGCACACCCACTGCCCATGGGCGCCCTCAGGCCTCACACGCCCACCACCTGTGGGTATCCTCAGCCCTTGCACGCCTACTGCCCCATGAGAACCTCCAGCACTTGCACACCCACTGTGCCACAGCACCCGCGCCCACCTCCTGTGGGCACCCTCGGCCCTCACACTCCCACCTCCTGTGGGCACCCTTGGCCCTCACACGACCACAGCCCTGTGGGCACCCTTGGCCCTCGCACGCCCACAGCCCCGTGGGCACCCTCGGCCCTCACACACCCACCACCTGTGGGCACCCTCAGCCCTCACACGGCCACCACCTGTGGGTATCCTCAGCCCTTGCACGCCTACTGCCCCATAAGAACCTCCAGCACTTGCACACCCACTGTGCCACAGCACCTGCGCCCACCTCCTGTGGGCACCCTCGGCCCTCACACTCCCACCTCCTGTGGGCACCCTTGGCCCTCACACGACCACAGCCCCGTGGGCACCCTCGGCCCTCGCACGCCCACAGCCCCGTGGGCACCCTCAGCCCTCACACACCCACCACCTGTGGGCACCCTCGGCCCTCACACTCCCACCACCCGTGGGCACCCTCGGCCCTCGCACGCCCACAGCCCTGTGGGCACCCTCACACTCCCACCTCCCATGGGCACCCTCGGCCCTCACACTCCCACCACCCGTGGGCACCCTCAGCCCTCACACTCCCACCTCCCGTGGGCACCCTCGGCCCTCACACTCCCACCTCCTGTGGGCACCCTTGGCCCTCACATGACCACAGCCCCGTGGGCACCCTCAGCCCTCACACACCCACCGCCTGTGGGCACCACCGGTCCTCACATGTCCACAGCCCCGTGGGTACCCCCGTCCTCACACGCCCACTGCCTGTGGGTATCCTCGGCCCTCACACGCCGAGAGCCCCGTGTGTACCCCCGTCCTCACACGCCCACTGCCTGTGGGTATCCTCGGCCCTCACACGCCCAGAGCCCCGTGTGTACCCCCGTCCTCATACACCCACTGCCTGTGGGTATCCTCGGCCCTCACACGCCCAGAGCCGCGTGGGTACCCCCGTCCTCACACGCCCACTGCCTGTGGGTATCCTCGGCCCTCACACGCCCACTGCCTGTGGGTATCCTCGGCCCTCGCACGCCCAGAGCTCCGTGGGTACCCCCGTCCTCACATGCCCACAGCCCTGTGGGTACCCTCATCCTCACACGCCCACTGCCTGTGGGTATCCTCAGCCCTCGCACGCCCACAGCCCCATGGGTACCCCCGTCCTCACTTGCCCACAGCCCCGTGGGTACCCTTGCCCTCACACGCCCACTGCCTGTGGGTATCCTCGGCCCTCACACGCCCACTGCCTGTGGGTATCCTTGGCACGCGAACGACCACAGCCCCATGGGCGCCCCACCCTTGCACACTCACTGCCCTCCCATGCCTTCACACACTTGTCACCACATTTGTTCTATATCAAGGGGGCTCCCCCATGCCCCCCCGGGTTCTCCTTACCGCTCTGTGAGGGGGAGGTGATGCCAACCGGCCGGGGGGGTACTGCCCCTGCCCAAGGGAAAGGGACACAGATCAGGGCCAAAGGGATGGGGGGCCTCCAGTGCCCTCAACTCCCCACATCCCCACACAGCACCCAACCCTGCCAATCACCACATGCCCAATGCCCCCGAACTCCCCACCCAGCACCACAGCCCAGTGCCCCCCAACTCCCCATTACCCACCCAGCACCCAACCCCTGCCAAGCACCACATGCCCAGTGCCACCCAACCTGCCCCCAGCTCCCCACACCCTCCCACCTGGCACCCCCACTCCCACCACTCCCCATCCACTGCCCAAGGTTCCTGCATCCCACCCCACTCCTGCCCTGCAGACCACCTCAAGTGACATGCCCTGGGCCCGGGAGGGGTTGGCTGACCTGCTGCCCTGGCATCGGCTGGGCGAGGCCTGTACGGAGGGGGCAGAAGAGGGGTTAGTGTGTCCTGGGGGCAGCAGAGAGACAGGGCCACAGGCTGCCTATGAGGTGAGTGGCACAGATGGACGGACAGCAGGTGGGACAATGCGCAGAAAGACGGACCGTGGTCAGGAGTCACACAGACGGATGGTGGGAAGGCTGTCTCACAGACAGACAGCAGGTGGAGTACACACAGAGAGACAGACGGACAGACAGCGGGCGGGATGATACAATGACGGACAAACAGACAGAGAGTAGGAGGAGACACTGACGGATGGACAGACAGCGGGCGGGATGACACAATGACGGATGGACAGACAGTGGGCGGGATGACACACAGACAGCCGGACAGACAGAGAGCGGGCGGGATGACACAATGACGGATGGACAGACAGTGGGCGGGATGACACACAGACAGCCGGACAGACAGAGAGCGGGCGGGATGACACAATGATGGACGGAGAGACAGCGGGCGGGATGACACACTGACGGATGGACAGACAGCGGGCGGGATGACACAATGACGGACAGACAGACAGTGGGCGGGATGACACACAGACAGCCGGACAGACAGACAGCGGGCAGGATGACACAATGACGGACGGAGAGACAGCGGGCGGGATGACACACTGACGGACAAACAGACAGCAGGCGGGATGACACAATGACAAACAGCGGGCGGGATGACACACTGACGGACAGACAGACAGCAGGCGGGATGACACAATGACAAACAGCGGGCGGGATGACACACTGACGGACAGACAGACAGCAGGCGGGATGACACAATGACAAACAGCGGGCGGGATGACACACAGACAGCAGGACAGGCAGAGAGCGGGCGGGATGACACACTGACGGCCGGACAGACAGCAGACGGGATGACACACAGACGGCCGGACAGACAGACAGCAGGCGGGATGACACACTGACGGCCGGACAGACAGCGGGCGGGATGACACATAGACGGCCAGACAGACAGCAGGCGGGATGACACAATGACAAACAGCGGGCGGGATGACACGCTGACGGCCGGACAGACAGCGGGCGGGATGACACACAGACGGCCGGACAGACAGACAGCGGGCGGGATGACACACTGACGGCCGGACAGACAGCGGACGGGATGACACACAGACGGTCGGACAGACAGACAGCGGGCGGGATGACACAATGACGGACGGAGAGACAGCGGGCGGGATGACACACTGACGGACAGACAGACAGCAGGCGGGATGACACAATGACAAACAGCGGGCGGGATGACACACTGACGGACAGACAGACAGCAGGCGGGATGACACAATGACAAACAGCGGGCGGGATGACACACAGACAGCAGGACAGACAGAGAGTGGGCAGGATGACACACTGACGGCCGGACAGACAGCGGACGGGATGACACACAGACGGCTGGACAGACAGACAGCGGGCGGGATGACACACTGACGGCCGGACAGACAGCGGGCGGGATGACACATAGACGGCCGGACAGACAGCAGGCGGGATGACACAATGACAAACAGCGGGCGGGATGACACACTGACGGCTGGACAGACAGCGGGCGGGATGACACACAGACGGCCGGACAGACAGACAGCGGGCGGGATGACACACTGACGGCCGGACAGACAGCGGGCGGGATGACACACAGACGGTCGGACAGACAGACAGTGGACGGGATGACACAATGACGGAAAAACAGAGAGCAGGATGACACACTGACGGACAGACAGTGGGTGGGATGACACACAGACGGTCGGACAGACAGCGGGTGGGATGACACACTGACGGATGGACAGACAGCGGGCGGGATGACACACAGACGATCGGACCGACAGCGGGCGGGATGACACACTGACGGTCGGACAGACAGACAGTGGGCGGGATGACACAATGACGGAAAGAGACAGAGAGCAGGATGACACACTGACGGACAGACAGTGGGTGGGATGACACACAGACAGACAGACAGCCGGCAGGATGACACACAGACGGTCGGACAGACAGCGGGCGGGATGACACACTGACAGATGGACAGACAGTGGGCGGGATGACACACAGACGATCGGACAGACAGCAGGTGGGATGACACACTGACGGACAGAGAGACAGCGGGCGGGATGACACAATGATGGACAGACAGCGGGCGGGATGACACACAGACGGCCGGACAGACAGACAGCGGGCGGGATGACACACAGATAGACAGACGGGGCGGGATGACACACAGACGGCCGGACAGACAGACAGCGGGCGGGATGACACACAGATAGACAGACGGGGCGGGATGACACACAGACGGTCAGACAGACAGACAGCGGGCGGGATGACACAATGACGGAAAGAGACAGAGAGCAGGATGACACACTGACGGACAGACAGTGGGTGGGATGACACACAGACAGACAGACAGCCGGCAGGATGACACACAGACGGTCGGACAGACAGCAGGTGGGATGACACACTGACGGACGGACAGACAGCGGGCGGGATGCCACAAATGACAGACAGACAGTGAGTGGGATGACACACAGACAGACAGCAGTTGGGATGACACACAGACGGTCGGACAGACAGACAGCGGGCGGGATGACACACAGACAGCAGGCGGGATGACACACAGACAGACAGACAGCGCGTGGGATGACACACTGACAGGCAGACAGACAGCAGGCGGAATGACACACTGACAGACAGACGGCGGGCGGGATGACACACTGACAGACAGCAGGCAGGATGACACAGACAGACAGACAGCGGGCGGAATGACATACAGACAGACGGCGGGCGGGATGACACACTGACAGACAGACAGACAGACGGCGGGTGGGATGACACACTGACAGACAGCAGGCAGGATGACACAGACAGACAGACAGCGGGCGGAATGACATACAGACAGACGGCGGGCGGGATGACACACTGACAGACAGACGGTGGGCGGGATGACAGACAGACAGACAGACAGCAGGCGGGATGACACACTGACAGACAGCAGGCAGGATGACACAGACAGACAGACAGCGGGCGGAATGACATACAGACAGACGGCGGGCGGGATGACACACTGACAGACAGACAGCGGGTGGGATGACACACTGAGAGACAGACAGACAGCGGGCGGGATGACACACTGAGAGACAGACAGACGGTGGGCGAGATGACAGACAGACAGACAGATAGCAGGTGGGATGACACACTGACAGACAGCACGCAGGATGACACAGACAGACAGACAGCGGGTGCGATGACACACAGACAGACAGACGGCGGGCGGGATGACACACTGACAGACAGACGGCGGGCGGGATGAAACACTGACAGACAGCAGGCAGGATGACACAGACAGACAGACAGCGGGCGAGATGACATACAGACAGACGGCGGGCGGGATGACACACTGACAGACAGACAGCAGGTGGGATGACACACTGACAGACAGACAGACAGCGGGTGGGATGACATACAGACAGACGGCGGGCGGGATGACACACTGACAGACAGACAGACAGCGGGCGGGATGACACACAGAGAGCAGGTGGGATGACACACAGACAGACAGATGGCGGGCGGGATGACACACTGACAGACAGCGGGCGGGATGACAGACAGACAGACAGACGGCAGGTGGGATGACACACTGACAGACAGCAGGCAGGATGACATACAGACAGACGGCGGGCGGGATGACACACTGACAGACAGACAGCGGGTGGATGACACACTGACAGACAGACAGCGGGCGGAATGACACACAGAGAGCAGGCGGGATGACACACAGACAGACAGATGGCGGGTGGGATGACACACTGACAGACAGACAGATAGCAGGCGGGATGACACACTGACAGACAGACAGCACGCAGGATGACACAGACAGACAGACAGCGGGTGGGATGACATACAGACAGACGGCGGGCGGGATGACACACTGACAGACAGACGGCGGGTGGGATGACACACTGACAGACAGACAGATAGCAGGCGGGATGACACATTGACAGACAGACAGACAGCAGGCAGGATGACACAGACAGACAGACAGCGGGTGGGATGACATACAGACAGACGGCGGGCGGGATGACACACTGACAGACAGACAGACAGCAGGCGGGATGACACACAGAGAGCAGGCGGGATGACACACTGACAGACAGACAGACAGCGGGCGGGATGACACACAGAGAGCAGGCGGGATGACACACAGACAGATGGCGGGTGGGATGACACACTGACAGACAGACAGATAGCAGGCGGGATGACACACTGACAGACAGACAGACAGCACGCAGGATGACACAGACAGACAGCGGGTGGGATGACATACAGACAGACGGCGGGCGGGATGACACACTGACAGACAGACGGCGGGCGGGATGACACACTGACAGACAGACAGTGGGTGGGATGACACACAGACAGACAGACGGCGGGTGGGATGACACACTGACAGACAGACAGCAGGCGGGATGACACACTGACAGACAGACAGACGGCGGGTGGGATGACACACTGACAGACAGACAGCAGGCGGGATGACACACTGACAGACAGACAGTGGGCGGGATGAAACACAGACAGACAGACGGCGGGTGGGATGACACACTGACAGACAGACAGCGGGCGAGATGACACACTGACAGAAAGCGGGCGGGATGACACACAGACAGCGAGCGGGATGACACACTGACAGACAGACAGTGGGCGGTATGACACACAGACAGACGGCGGGTGGGATGACACACTGACACACTGACAGACAGTGGGCGGGATTACACACTGACAGACAGACAGCGGGATGACACACTGACAGACACACAGACAGCGGATGGGATGACACACAGACAGACAGATAGCAGGTGGGATGACACACTGACGGACGGACAGACAGCGGGCGGGATGCCACAAATGACAGACAGACAGTGAGTGGGATGACACACAGACAGACAGCAGTTGGGATGACACACAGACGGTCGGACAGACAGACAGCGGGCGGGATGACACACAGACAGCAGGCGGGATGACACACAGACAGACAGACAGCGCGTGGGATGACACACTGACAGGCAGACAGACAGCAGGCGGAATGACACACTGACAGACAGACGGCGGGCGGGATGACACACTGACAGACAGCAGGCAGGATGACACAGACAGACAGACAGCGGGCGGAATGACATACAGACAGACGGCGGGCGGGATGACACACTGACAGACAGACAGACAGACGGCGGGTGGGATGACACACTGACAGACAGCAGGCAGGATGACACAGACAGACAGACAGCGGGCGGAATGACATACAGACAGACGGCGGGCGGGATGACACACTGACAGACAGACGGTGGGCGGGATGACAGACAGACAGACAGACAGCAGGCGGGATGACACACTGACAGACAGCAGGCAGGATGACACAGACAGACAGACAGCGGGCGGAATGACATACAGACAGACGGCGGGCGGGATGACACACTGACAGACAGACAGCGGGTGGGATGACACACTGAGAGACAGACAGACAGCGGGCGGGATGACACACTGAGAGACAGACAGACGGTGGGCGAGATGACAGACAGACAGACAGATAGCAGGTGGGATGACACACTGACAGACAGCACGCAGGATGACACAGACAGACAGACAGCGGGTGCGATGACACACAGACAGACAGACGGCGGGCGGGATGACACACTGACAGACAGACAGCGGGCGGGATGAAACACTGACAGACAGCAGGCAGGATGACACAGACAGACAGACAGCGGGCGAGATGACATACAGACAGACGGCGGGCGGGATGACACACTGACAGACAGACAGCAGGTGGGATGACACACTGACAGACAGACAGACAGCGGGTGGGATGACATACAGACAGACGGCGGGCGGGATGACACACTGACAGACAGACAGACAGCGGGCGGGATGACACACAGAGAGCAGGTGGGATGACACACAGACAGACAGATGGCGGGCGGGATGACACACTGACAGACAGCGGGCGGGATGACAGACAGACAGACAGACGGCAGGTGGGATGACACACTGACAGACAGCAGGCAGGATGACATACAGACAGACGGCGGGCGGGATGACACACTGACAGACAGACAGCGGGTGGATGACACACTGACAGACAGACAGCGGGCGGAATGACACACAGAGAGCAGGCGGGATGACACACAGACAGACAGATGGCGGGTGGGATGACACACTGACAGACAGACAGATAGCAGGCGGGATGACACACTGACAGACAGACAGCACGCAGGATGACACAGACAGACAGACAGCGGGTGGGATGACATACAGACAGACGGCGGGCGGGATGACACACTGACAGACAGACGGCGGGTGGGATGACACACTGACAGACAGACAGATAGCAGGCGGGATGACACATTGACAGACAGACAGACAGCAGGCAGGATGACACAGACAGACAGACAGCGGGTGGGATGACATACAGACAGACGGCGGGCGGGATGACACACTGACAGACAGACAGACAGCAGGCGGGATGACACACAGAGAGCAGGCGGGATGACACACTGACAGACAGACAGACAGCGGGCGGGATGACACACAGAGAGCAGGCGGGATGACACACAGACAGATGGCGGGTGGGATGACACACTGACAGACAGACAGATAGCAGGCGGGATGACACACTGACAGACAGACAGACAGCACGCAGGATGACACAGACAGACAGCGGGTGGGATGACATACAGACAGACGGCGGGCGGGATGACACACTGACAGACAGACGGCGGGCGGGATGACACACTGACAGACAGACAGTGGGTGGGATGACACACAGACAGACAGACGGCGGGTGGGATGACACACTGACAGACAGACAGCAGGCGGGATGACACACTGACAGACAGACAGACGGCGGGTGGGATGACACACTGACAGACAGACAGCAGGCGGGATGACACACTGACAGACAGACAGTGGGCGGGATGAAACACAGACAGACAGACGGCGGGTGGGATGACACACTGACAGACAGACAGCGGGCGAGATGACACACTGACAGAAAGCGGGCGGGATGACACACAGACAGCGAGCGGGATGACACACTGACAGACAGACAGTGGGCGGTATGACACACAGACAGACGGCGGGTGGGATGACACACTGACACACTGACAGACAGTGGGCGGGATTACACACTGACAGACAGACAGCGGGATGACACACTGACAGACACACAGACAGCGGATGGGATGACACACAGACAGACAGATAGCAGGCGGGATGACACACTGACAGACAGCACGCAGGATGACACAGACAGACAGACAGCGGGTGGGATGACATACAGACAGACGGCGGGCGGGATGACACACTGACAGACAGACAGACAGCAGGCGGGATGACACACAGACAGACAGATGGCGGGCGGGATGACACACTGACAGACAGACAGACGGCGGGCGGGATGACAGACAGACAGACGGCGGGTGGGATGACACACTGACAGACAGCAGGCAGGATGACACAGACAGACAGACAGCGGGCGGGATGACATACAGACAGACGGTGGGCGGGATGACACACTGACAGACAGACAGCGGGTGGATGACACACTGACAGACAGACAGAGAGCTGGCGGGATGACACACTGACAGACAGATGGCGGGTGGGATGACACACTGACAGACAGACAGACAGCGGGAGGGATGACACACAGAGCAGGCGGGATGACACACAGACAGACAGACAGTGGGCGGGATGACACACAGACAGACAGATGGCGGGTGGGATGACACACTGACAGACAGACAGTGGGCGGGATGACACACAGACAGACAGATGGCGGGTGGGATGACACACTGACAGACAGACAGTGGGCGGGATGACACACAGACAGACAGATGGCGGGTGGGATGACACACTGACAGACAGACAGCGGGCGAGATGACACACTGACAGACAGCGGGCGGGATGACGCACAGACAGCGGGTGGGATGACATGCTGACAGACAGACAGACAGTGGGCGGTATGACACACAGACAGACGGCGGGTGGGATGACACACTGACACACTGACAGACACACAGACAGCGGACGGGATGACATACAGACAGACAGATGGCGGGCGGGATGACACACAGACAGACAGCGGGCAGGATGACACACAGACAGACAGACAGATGGCGGGATGACACACAGATAGACAGAGAGATGGCAGGCGGGATGACACACAGACAGACAGACAGACAGCGGGCGGGATGACACACAGACAGACAGACAGATGGCGGGATGACACACAGATAGACAGAGAGATGGCAGGCGGGATGACACACAGACAGACAGACAGCGGGCGGGATGGCACACAGACAGATGGCGGGTGGGATGACACACTGACAGACAGACAGTGGGCGGGATGACAGACAGACAGACGGCGGGTGGGATGACACACAGACAGACAGACAGACAGCAGGCGGGATGACACACAGACAGACAGATGGCGCGCGGGATGACACACTGACAGACAGACAGACGGCGGGCGGGATGACATACAGACAGACGGCGGGCGGGATGACACACTGACAGACAGACAGACAGCAGGCGGGATGACACACAGACAGACAGATGGCGCGCGGGATGACACACTGACAGACAGACAGACGGCGGGCGGGATGACAGACAGACAGACGGCGGGTGGGATGACACACAGACAGACAGATGGCGCGCGGGATGACACACTGACAGACAGACAGACAGCGGGTGGGATGACATACAGACAGACGGCGGGCGGGATGACACACTGACAGACAGACAGACAGCAGGCGGGATGACACACAGACAGACAGATGGCGCGCGGGATGACACACTGACAGACAGACAGACGGCGGGTGGGATGACAGACAGACAGACGGCGGGTGGGATGACACACTGACAGACAGCAGGCAGGATGACACAGACAGACAGACAGCGGGCGGGATGACATACAGACAGACGGTGGGCGGGATGACACACTGACAGACAGACAGCGGGTGGATGACACACTGACAGACAGACAGAGAGCTGGCGGGATGACACACTGACAGACAGATGGCGGGTGGGATGACACACTGACAGACAGACAGACAGCGGGAGGGATGACACACAGAGCAGGCGGGATGACACACAGACAGACAGACAGTGGGCGGGATGACACACAGACAGACAGATGGCGGGTGGGATGACACACTGACAGACAGACAGTGGGCGGGATGACACACAGACAGACAGACGGCGGGTGGGATAACACACTGACAGACAGACAGCGGGTGAGATGACACACTGACAGACAGCGGGCGGGATGACGCACAGACAGCGGGTGGGATGACATGCTGACAGACAGACAGACAGTGGGCGGTATGACACACAGACAGACGGCGGGTGGGATGACACACTGACACACTGACAGACACACAGACAGCGGACGGGATGACATACAGACAGACAGATGGCGGGCGGGATGACACACAGACAGACAGACAGCGGGCAGGATGACACACAGACAGACAGACAGATGGCGGGATGACACACAGATAGACAGAGAGATGGCAGGCGGGATGACACACAGACAGACAGACAGCGGGCGGGATGACACACAGACAGACAGACAGATGGCGGGATGACACACAGATAGACAGAGAGATGGCAGGCGGGATGACACACAGACAGACAGACAGCGGGCGGGATGGCACACAGACAGATGGCGGGTGGGATGACACACTGACAGACAGACAGTGGGCGGGATGACAGACAGACAGACGGCGGGCGGGATGACACACAGACAGACAGACGGCGGGTGGGATGACACACTGACAGACAGACGGCGGGCGGGATGACACACAGACAGACAGACGGCGGGCGGGATGACACACTGACAGACAGACAGTGGGCGGGATGACACACAGACAGACAGACGGCAGGTGGGATGAGACACTGACAGACAGACAGACAGCGGGCGAGATGACACACTGACAGACAGCGGGCGGGATGACACACAGACGGCGGGTGGGATGACACACTGACACACTGACAGACAGTGGGCGGGATGACACACAGACAGACAGCGGGATGACACACTGACAGACACACAGACAGCGGATGGGATGACACACAGACAGACAGATGGCGGGCGGGATGACACACTGACAGACAGACAGACAGCGGGCGGGATGACACACAGACAGATGGCAGGTGGGATGACACACTGACAGACAGACAGTGGGCGGGATGACAGACAGACAGACGGCGGGCGGGATGACTCACAGACAGACAGACGGCGGGTGGGATGACACACTGACAGACAGACAGCGGGCGGGATGACACACAGACAGACAGACAGACAGTGGGCAGGATGACAGACAGACAGAAAGACAGACAGACAGTGGGTGGGATGACACACAGACAGACAGACGGCGGGTGGGATGACACACTGACAGACAGACAGCGGGCGGGATGACACACAGACAGACAGACAGATGGCGGGCGGGATGACACACTGACAGATGGCGAGTGGGATGACACACTGACAGACAGACGGCGGGTGGGATGACACACTGACAGACAGACAGCGGGCGGGATGACACACAGACAGACAGACGGACAGCGGGCGGGATGACACACTGACAGACGGCGAGTGGGATGACACACAGACAGACAGCAGGCGGGAAGACACACAGACAGACAGACGGCGGGCGGGATGACACACTGACAGACAGACAGACAGACAGTGGGCAGGATGACAGACAGACAGACAGACAGACGGCGGGTGGGATGACACACTGACAGACAGACAGCGGGCGGGATGACACACAGACAGACAGACAGATGGCGGGCGGGATGACACACTGACAGATGGCGAGTGGGATGACACACTGACAGACAGACGGACAGCGGGCGGGATGACACACTGACAGACGGCGAGTGAGATGACACACAGACAGACAGCAGGCGGGATGACACACAGACAGACAGATGGCGGGCGGGATGACACACTGACAGACAGACAGACAGTGGGCAGGATGACAGACAGACAGACAGACAGACAGTGGGTGGGATGACACACAGATAGACAGCAGGCAGGATGACACACAGACGGTCAGACAGACAGACAGCACTCGCCTTGAGGATGCTCAGATATTTCTTCAGTTCGTCGTTCTCCCGCCTCAGAGCCTCCAGCTCCCTGGGGAGAGGAAGGATACATGGGGTCAGAGGGGCTGGGCACTGCCCTGATCTGTCCACCCCTAGGATCCCCCAGCCCCCCGTGCCAGGACCTGTGCACGAGTGCCAGACTCTGTGCTTGCTGTGCTGAGCGGACTAGGCGCCGTGTGCCAGCCATGCTCCAGGGATGGCGGGTGCTGTGCCCAGGGGTACGTTCCTGGTGACTCCCGGCGGCCAGGCTCTGACCTGTCGCGGATGGAGAGTTTCTGGCGCGTCTCCTGCAGGGACCCCTCCGCCTGGGACACCCTGTCCTTGTAGAACGAGAGAAGCCGCTCGCTCTGCGCCCGCTGGAAACTCCACACCTGGGAGACAGACACAGCAAATGGGGCACCGGCTGGATCCTCTAGGGGGCGCTGCCTCCTCTCTGTCCCCAGGGTGGGGACTGGGTGGCTCCGGGGGGTGGGGAACGGGACACAGGGCCTGTCCCCTCTAGGGGGCACCAGGTCCGATCCTGCCCCAGGGCGGGGACTGGCTGGCCCAGGGGGTGGGGAATGGGACACGGGGCCTGTCCCCTCTAGGGGGCACCAGGTTCGATCCTGCCCCAGGGCGTGGACTGGCTGGCTCCAGGGGTTGGGGAATGGCACACGGGGCCTGTCCCCTCTAGGGGGCACCAGGTCCGATCCTGCTCCAGGGCGGGGACTGGCTGGCTCCAGGGGTTGGGAAATGGGACATGGGGCCTGTCCCCTCTAGGGGGCACCAGGTCTGATCCTGCCCCAGGGCGTGGACTGGCTGGCCCAGGGGGTGGGGAATGGGACACGGGGCCTGTCCCCTGTAGGTGGGCGTGGCTGGCTCAGGAGGTGAGATCCAGAAGTGGACTATCTGCGACTATCACAGCTGTTGCTGACTGCGCAGAAATCCCCTGTGATGATTAACTTCCATCTCCATTCATCTCCCTCCTCATCTGGCTCCCTTAGCGTAAATAATTAGCGGGGTGCAGGGGGGGAAGTTCCAGCAAAGCCCTTGCCTTCATTATTAACCAGCCTTCTGCTTGGTTAGTAACTCAGGCACTCCATCTTTGCCTGACCTCGAATTCCCCTGGCTGCCTGACCCCTCGAAGATGGGGGACCCTGTCCTGATTCTGGGCCCCTCTCAATCCTCTCTGATAACTCTGCAGAGCGTGCTTGCTGGTGGCTTCTCCTCCATCCTTGTCATTCCCATGGCTTGTCTCTGCCCCTCACCCATCACAGGCGCCCACCAGAGCTGCACGCGACCTGCCTCAATCGGTCTCCACTCCACCTCCAGTCAGGTTCTTCTGTGTAGCCACCTGAGGATAACCACAGCATCGCCCTGGGCGCTCGCGTTCAGCCGCATGTGCACCTGACCCCCGGGTCCATTTTAGAGTCCCTGTTGGCCCAGCCTTCACGCCTCTGTCCTAGCTGGAGGACTTGGCATTTATCTGGGTCGAAATGTCGTTGGGTGGAATGGGCCCAGCTCAGCCAGTGATCCAGGTCTCCACAGGCTCGTCACCACTTCCCGCTCAGCCAACCCTTGGGTCATCCGCAGACCTGACCCTCAGTGATCTTATACTGATTTCCCCCCAGTGTCCTAGAAACATTTCCGAGGCAGGACCAAGTAAACCTAGGTCAGCCCTGACGGGGAGTTGTCCAACCATATCTTTAAAACCTTCAACAACAGGAATCCTCAGTCTCCCTTGCTGTGGACTAAGCCCCTTATGTCTTCTCCTGCTGTCAGTGAACAATTGATCCCCGTCCTCTTTACAACAGCCCTCAGCAGAGCTGAAGACTGTTCTCACTCCCCTCTCAATCTTCTTTTCTCATGCCTAAACATGCCCTGGTTTCTTAACTTTTCCTTGCAGTTCAGGTTTTCTCACCCTTTGATCATTTTCAGTGCTCCCCTCTGGACTCTCTCCAGTTTCCTAAAGTCGGGCACCCAGAACTGGACACAGTACTCCAGCTGAGGCCTTGCCAGTGCTGTGCAGAACGAGACAATGACCTCCTATGTCTTATTGACAACATACCTGGTAGTATGCCCCAGAATATTTGACTTTTTCTCAACTGCATCACACGGGTGACTCATCTTCAATTTGTGATTCATTCGAGCCTGCAGTGCCTTTGCAGCCATGCTATTCCCTACCTAGTCCTTCTCTATTTTGTAGCTGTGCATTAGATTTTTTCCTTCCGAAGTGAAGTCCTTTGAATTTGTCTTTGCTGAATTTCATCTGGCTGAAGTCAGACCGATTCTCCAATTTGTCAAGGTCATTTTTAATTGTAAGCCTGTCCACCAAAACCCTTCGACCCCTCCCAGCTTGGTGACAGACGCAAATTTTAGAAGCATGCTCTGTGCTCCGTTATCCAAGTCATTAGTGTGACTAGAACCCAACCTGGGACTGACCCCTGCGGGACCCCACTTGATATACCCTCCCAGTTTGCTAGTGAACCATTCATAGCTACTCTTTGAGGATGGTCTTTCAACTAGTTGTGCACCCACCTTGCATCATCAAGATCAGATTTCCCTAGTTTGTTGTGTCAACGCCTTACTAAAATCAAGCCATATCACCTCTGTGGCTGCCCCCGCTCTGCTAAGCCAGTAACCCTGTCAAAGGAGGCTCGTTTGGCATGATTGTTCTTGACAAATCCATGGTAGCTATTCCTTATAAAGTGCTGAAGACCGCCAGGCACTAGAGCTGACCTCTCTCTGTGCGATCCCACTAGAGACGTATGTCCCCATTGGATGGTGATTCCCCATCCAGAACTATTTATTGAGATCTGTCCCTTAGCTGGTTCTTAATGTGTGCACCGTTGACATTGGATCCCTGCCCGTTCTTTAATCAAGGTGTCAGGCGGTGCTGTGTCAAACACCTTACAAAAGCCAGTCACATCTACAGTGACCTTTACCAACTAAACTTGTGATCTCCTCAGAGAAGAAGGTCAGCTGTTTTCCATATAACCATGCTGACTGGTATTGATTATACCTCTGTCCTGAGTCCCATGTAGCTTGTTCATTCTTTAGCCCAGGATTGTTTCCTGGCCTATAGTTACCTTGGATGGAGCCTTTCCCGTCTAGGGGGTGCCGGCTTTGATCTGCCCCCTCCAGTGGGGACTCTCTGCCCCTTACCTGGGAGATGTGGGCCAGATATTTGAGGGCCATTTCCACTGGGCTCTTGAAAAAGATCTTTTCTTGGGGTTTCATCTGTGGGCGAGAAAGAAATAGGCAAAGCAAGTATGGAGCAGCTCCCACCCGGCTTGGGTCAACCATCAGATATGAGCTATTTTGGTAGGGCACCTTCAAGCCACATGCTGCACCATGGACCTGCATCCCAGAGTCCTTTGCACTGCTTTCAGGTTTCCTGGGGGGGTTTCAGGGAGGACAGTGGGACACCTGAAGGGGTCAGAGGCCAATACACCAGGATCCTACTGGAGCTTTTGAGCCAACATGAGCAGATCATTTTGGGGACCTGAAACAACCAAAGCAAAATCATTCAGGGCTAAAACTCCAAAAGATCCTCATGCTAAACAGAAATCGGAGCATCCACACACAACTGGGCTAAGACCACATCTCTAGTTAAACCAGAATCGTGTAGATGAGAGAAGGAAGGGAGAATGGTGGAAAAGGATGAGAGCAACTCACATTATCGGCGAGACACAGATATTTGCAGGTCACTCCACAAATGGGGCATATCTCTGCAAGGGTTGAAGAAAGAGATGATGATGATGATTGATGATTGTGGTCGCAAGTTCTGTACAGAGTTTATACCTATTTAACTAAGCCAGGGAGCTGAAGCAGTACAGTTTGTGTGTGTAGGCAAGGCACTCTGTTACTATTCCCCGCACCCCCTGGGGTTTTAGTGAAATGGAGAATGTGAAAGTGAGAGAAAACGAGGAAAAAACCACACTTTTGCTTCCTTTTTTCTTTTTTTTTTTTCTGCTGGAAAAAGCTGATTTTTGTTTTAAAAAGGCACTTTTTCTCACTTTTAACATTTTTCAAACTATTTTTGCACTTTTCCTGTGGAAGAAAAATGTTTGAAATGTGGGGAAGAACTCACTTTTTACATTTTTTCCATGGAAAAAAGGGTGGAAAAGAGATTTTCTATCATCTTCCCCTCCATTCCCCTGTATTTTTTTGAGTTGGGGGAAATAGTGCAACTCTCTCCAACTATTTTCCCTATTTTCTATTATTTTCACAATTTTTCCAGTCAGAAAAAGTTAATGAGGGTGCAGATCTGGGTTCCCACCTCACTTTCTTTAACTTTATAGTTTGAACCTTCCCCCTCCTTTTTCCAGTGGGGGAATGGTAGGCAAAGTTAAAAAAAACACAGAAAACGGGAATTTTCCTGTATCGCTAAATGACAAATGTCAGTTTCTTCCTGAACTTCATCAAAATGATTTTTTTAAAGAAAAAAATTATCTTCAAGTGGGAAAATTTTGAGAAAAATGTAATGGTTGAAAATTTCTTCTCAAAACAAATCAACAATGATTTTTTTGGGGACAGGGAGGGGATGTTTTTGAGGGAAATGTTTTCTGAGAAATTTCGTTTTTGAAGGAAACATTTTTGAAGCATTTTTCGGGAGGCTCCAATGATGGCCCACTATGTGCATGGTCCCAGAGGCTTCTGGAGGGGGCCGGACCCCATTCCCTGCCCCCAGAACCCTGGGGGTAAAGCTCGGAGCATGCCCTAAGCCTCACCCGCAGCAAAGCATTTCCTGCAGAAGAGGTGTCCACAGCTGGTGATGCAGAAGTTGGCACCATCTTGGCGGAAGCAGTGATTGCAATGGAACCAGTCCATGCTGTGGGGGACACGGACAAGGAGGAGTTAGCTCCGGCAGGCCTGCACTGGAAGGGAGGGATAGATGGGGGTAGTTTGATAGATCCAAGGACAGATAGATGGAGAAGGAGGGAAACATGGATGGATAGATGGATGGGTGAGCATCTATGAGGATGGAGAGAGGGAGGGAGAGATGAGGGAGGGGTGTGTGGATGGATGGATAATGGGATGGGTGAGCATGTGTGAGGATGGAGAGAGGGAGGGTTGTGCAGATGAATGGTATGTATGGGGATAGATGGATCGATGGCAGAGTGCAGGGGAAGGCTAGAGGGATGGATGGTGTGCGGGGGATGGATGGGTGGAAGGGTGTGTATGATGGTGGCTGGATAAAAGTGATCAGGGTCCTTATTAATGAAACAAATATGTATGATTAATTAACTTTGTAATATTGATTTTTATTTACTAACACTTTAATGATGGTAGTCTATTGACTGAAATGTTATTTACTTTATTAGCTATTACATAATTATTATTAATTATGTATAACCACTTAACTATAAAATATTGTTAACAAATAGTGTTAATTATTTGCTAATTGACCATTTATTGTTATCAATAACTGATGTAAAATATTCAGGGCAGTTCTCTGTACTCTGTCATCCAGGAGCTCAGACGAGATGGTCCCTTCTGGCTTTATAATCTATGAATCTCTATTTTGATAAGGGTTCTTTAGTTATCATCAGTCATTAGTGGCCATTCGTCCTTTTGTGGATTATTTTTGGGCTTGGAAGGATCAGATTTTTATCACCAACATTGGTAAACATGGATTTTGCTGCAGATATGCAAAATATTTCATCAATAATAACTGAAAGTTACAGCCATTACTTTGGAAATTATTGGAGTTTGATTTTGACTTTGTATGTTTCCTCATGTGATGCTGACAGCTTGTGTTTATCAGTTATAAACTTTTTGAATTTCAGTATATACCATAATTAAAAAAATTACTGTCTGACACATCCACCCATTATCAAGCCCTCCCTAAGTTCCCCCAATGGTGAAAATTTAAATAAGTAAAACTAGAAAAAAATTATTTGAACTCTTATTTCTGAACTAAAATAAAATATCGAGAAAAAATGGCTAAACACCCTTGTTATCCATCAAAATTATAATTTTGGGGGGAGGGAATTCTGCCAAACCTGTTCATAATCGGTAAATCTCTATTCTGGGCAGTCGTTCTTTCATTATTATTGGCCATTAGTGGCCTTTCCTCCTTTGTGTATTATTTTATTATGTCTTGTGGGTTATTTATGAATATCATCATGTATTTAATGAGGCCTGTTTCATGAGTTATGTCTTTACAATGAAATATTGTGTGTATTTACTACTTATTTCGCATTGTTCACTAATTGTTTGGCTCTTGGTTGCCTTTTGATTGGTTATTTATCTGTTACCATGGGCCTTTGGGGCAGTATTTAATATTTATGAGTCCTTTAAGCATGGCCTATCGTCAATTCTCTAATTATTCAGAAGGAGCTCATTAATGGCTCTGCGTTAATTATGGGTTTTTCTGGCATGTTGGCTTTTGAATGACTGTTTCCTAAGTATCGTATATTGATTATATTAGAGGTTATTAATTGTAGCTCCTTTACTAATGAGGGACTATTGGTTATTTAATGAACTCTGGGCTATGTATGAATTATGTTAATTAGGGGTGATTGGCTCTCATTATTGATGTTAATTGGGGGGGATGGTAATTAGTGTTTCTTGATAGTAATGCTGGCGATATTAATGATTGTTACTGAGAGGAATGAAATTCGGAGTGATGGGCTGTTGTGACGTTATCATTAACATATTAATTACCCTGCGGGGATCAGTTGGGCGTTAGGCATCGTGGGCGACTGGGGGGTCATTATTAGTTTTATTAATGCATTAATGTTAATTAGCTATGCCCAGACCATAACTCGCGAGGGCGTTAACGACTCCGATGGTTAATGAGCTGCTGGGACATGGCCAAGGGGTTAATTAGCTTTGGGGGGTTAATTGGAGTGATGGACATGGCCAGGTTATTGCCATGAGTCATCATCGGGGGGGGGGTTAATTAATTAGCTGGGGGCGGCAACTTAGGGGGAGCTAATTAGTAGGCTGTGACGTAGGGAGGGGGCTAGAAGCCCCTCCCCCCGGCTTTTCTATGGGGCGCCTGGACTCAGACAGAACCGCCCCTCCCCCCGCCAGCCGCCCGACGCTCACCTCAGAGCACGAGGCAGGGAGCGGCCGTTGGAGCGGGCGGGAAACGGGGCCAGGGGGCGGGGCGGGGAGAGGGAGGGGGCGTGGGGGGGAGGAGGGAGGGAGTGGGGGTTGGGGAGGGCTGGAGGAGGGAGGGGAGCAGGGAATTGGGGGGGTTGGGGAGGAGGGAGGGAGTGGGGGGTTGGGAAGGGCTGGAGGGGGGAGGGGAGCAGGGAATGAAGGGGTGGGGGAGGAGGGAGGGAGTGGGGGGTTGGGAAGGGCTGGAGGGGGGAGGGGAGCAGGGAATGAAGGGGTGGGGGAGGAGGGAGGGAGTGGGGGGTTGCGAAGGGCTGGAGGGGGGAGGGGAGCAGGGAATGAAGGGGTGGGGGAGGAGGGAGGGAGTGGGGGGTTGGGAAGGGCTGGAGGGGGGAGGGGAGCAGGGAATGAAGGGGTGGGGGAGGAGGGAGGGAGTGGGGGGTTGGGAAGAGCTGGAGGAGGGAGGGGAGTAGGGAATTGGGGGGGTTGGAGAGGAGGGAGGGAGTGGGGGGTTGGGGAGGGCTGGAGGAGGGAGGGGAGTAGGGAATTGGGGGGGTTGGGGAGGAGGGAAGGAGTGGGGGGTTGGGAAGGGCTGGAGGAGGGAGGGGAGTAGGGAATTGGGGGGGTTGGAGAGGAGGGAGGGAGTGGGGGGTTGGGGAGGGCTGGAGGGGGAGGGGAGTAGGGAATGAAGGGGTGGAGGAGGAGGGAGGGAGTGGGGGGTTCGGAAGAGCTGGAGGAGGGAGGGGAGTAGGGAATTGGGGGGGTTGGGGAGGAGGGAGGGAGTGGGGGGTTGGGAAGGGCTGGAGGAGGGAGGGGAGTAGGGATTGGGGGGGTTGGGGAAGGAGGGAGGCGTTGGGGGGTTGGGGAGGGCTGGAGGGGGGAGGGGAGTAGGGAAGGATTGGGGGGGTTGGGGAGGAGGGAGGGAGTGGGGGGTTGGGAAGGGCTGGAGGGGGGAGGGGAGTAGGGATTGGGGGGTTGGGGGAGGAGGGAGGGAGTGGGGGGTTGGGAAGGGCTGGAGGAGGAAGGGGAGCAGGGAATGAAGGGGTGGGGGAGGAGGGAGGGAGTGGGGGGTTGGGAAGGGCTGGAGGAGGGAGGGGAGTAGGGAATTGGGGGGGTTGGGGAGGAGGGAGGGAGTGGGGTGTTGGGAAGGGCTGGAGGGGGAGGGGAGTAGGGAATGAAGGGGTGGAGGAGGAGGGAGGGAGTGGGGGGTTGGGAAGAGCTGGAGGAGGGAGGGGAGTAGGGAATTGGGGGAGTTGGGGGAGGAGGGAGGGAGTGGGGGTTGGGAAGGGCTGGAGGGGGAGGGGAGTAGGGAATTGGCAGAGTTGGGGGAGGAGGGAGGGAGTGGGGGGTTGGGAAGGGCTGGAGGGGGAGGGGAGTAGGGAATGAAGGGGTGGAGGAGGAGGGAGGGAGTGGGGGGTTGGGAAGGGCTGGAGGGGGGAGGGGAGTAGGGATTGGGGGGTTGGGGGAGGAGGGAGGGAGTGGGGGGTTGGGAAAGGCTGGAGGAGGAAGGGGAGCAGGGAATGAAGGGGTGGGGGAGGAGGGAGGGAGTGGGGGGTTGGGAAGGGCTGGAGGAGGGAGGGGAGTAGGGAATTGGGGGGGTTGGGGAGGAGGGAGGGAGTGGGGGGTTGGGAAGGGCTGGAGGGGGGAGGGGAGCAGGGAATGAAGGGTTGGGGGAGGAGGGAGGGAGTGGGGGGTTGGGAAGGGCTGGAGGAGGGAGGGGAGCAGGGAATGAAGGGGTGGGGGAGGAGGGAGGGAGTGGGGGGTTGGGAAGGGCTGGAGGAGGAAGGGGAGCAGGGAATGAAGGGGTGGGGGAGGAGGGAGGGAGTGGGGGGTTGGGAAGGGCTGGAGGAGGGAGGGGAGTAGGGAATTGGGGGGGTTGGGGAGGAGGGAGGGAGTGGGGGGTTGGGGAGGGCTGGAGGGGGAGGGGAGTAGGGAATGAAGGGGTGGAGGAGGAGGGAGGGAGTGGGGGGTTGGGAAGAGCTGGAGGAGGGAGGGGAGTAGGGAATTGGGGGAGTTGGGGGAGGAGGGAGGGAGTGGGGGTTGGGAAGGGCTGGAGGGGGAGGGGAGTAGGGAATTGGGGGGTTGGGGGAGGAGGGAGGGAGTGGGGGGTTGGGAAGGGCTGGAGGAGGGAGGGGAGTAGGGAATTGGGGGGTTGGGGGAGGAGGGAGGGAGTGGGGGGTTGGGAAGGGCTGGAGGGGGAGGGGAGTAGGGAATTGGCGGAGTTGGGGGAGGAGGGAGGGAGTGGGGGGGTTGGGAAGGGCTGGAGGAGGGAGGGGAGTAGGGAATTGGGGGGGTTGGGGAGGAGGGAGGGAGTGGGGGGGTTGGGAAGGGCTGGAGGAGGGAGGGGAGTAGGGATTGGGGGGGTTGGGGAAGGAGGGAGGGGTTGGGGGGTTGGGGAGGGCTGGGGGGGGAGGGGAGTAGGGAAGGATTGGGGGGGTTAGGGAGGAGGGAGGGAGTGGGGGGTTGGGAAGGGCTGGAGGGGGGAGGGGAGTAGGGATTGGGGGGGTTGGGGGAGGAGGGAGGGAGTGGGGGGTTGGGAAGGGCTGGAGGAGGAAGGGGAGCAGGGAATGAAGGGGTGGGGGAGGAGGGAGGGAGTAGGGGGTTGGGAAGAGCTGGAGGAGGGAGGGGAGCAGGGAATGAAGGGGTGGGGGAGGAGGGAGGGAGTGGGGGGTTGGGAAGGGCTGGAGGGGGGAGGGGAGTAGGGAATTGGGGCGTTGGGGGAGGAGGGAGGGAGTGGGGGGTTGGGAAGAGCTGGAGGAGGGAGGGGAGTAGGGAAGGATTGGGGGGTTGGGGAGGGCTGGAGGGGGGAGGGGAGTAGGGATTTGGGGGGTTGGGGAGGAGGAAGGGGTGGGGGGTTGGGAAGGGCTGGAGGGGGGAGGGGAGTCGGGATTTGGGGGGTTAGGGAGGAGGGAGGGGTTGGGGGTTGGGGAGGGGGGTTGGGGAGGAGGGAGGGAGTGGGGGGTTGGGGAGGGCTGGAGGGGGAGGGGAGTAGGGATTGGGGGGGTTGGGGAGGAGGGAGGGGTTGGGGGTTGGGAAGGGCTGGAGGGGGAGGGGAGTAGGGAAGGATTGGGGGTGTTGGGGAGGAGGAAGGGGTGGGGGGTTGGGAAGGGCTGGAGGGGGGAGGGGCGTAGGGAAGGATTGGGGGGTTGGGGAGGGCTGGAGGGGGGAGGGGAGTAGGGATTGGGGGGGTTGGGGAGGAGGGAGGGGTTGGGGTTGGGAAGGGCTGGAGGGGGAGGGGAGTAGGGAAGGATTGGGGGTGTTGGGGAGGAGGAAGGGGTGGGGGGTTGGGAAGGGCTGGAGGGGGGAGGGGAGTAGGGAAGGATTGGGGGGTTGGGGAGGGCTGGAGGGGGAGGGGAGTAGGGATTTGGGGGGTTGGGGAGGAGGAAGGGGTTGGGGGTTGGGAAGGTCTGGAGGGGGGAGGGGAGTAGGGAAGGATTGGGGGGGTTGGGGAGGAGGGAGGGGTTGGGAAGGGCTGGAGGGGGGAGGGGAGTAGGGATTGGGGGGGTTGGGGAGGAGGAAGGGGTGGGGGGTTGGGAAGGGCTGGAGGGGGGAGGGGAGTAGGGAAGGATTGGGGGGTTGGGGAGGAGGGACGGGTTGGGGGTTGGGAAGGGCTGGAGGGGGGAGGGGAGTAGGGAAGGATTGGGGGGTTGGGGAGGAGGGAGGGGTTGGGGGTTGGGAAGGGCTGGAGGGGGGAGGGGAGTAGGGATTGGGGGGGTTGGGGAGGAGGGAGGGGTTGGGGGTTGGGGAGGAGGAAGGGGTGGGGGGGTTGGGAAGGGCTGGAGGGGGAGGGGAGTAGGGAAGGTTTGGGGGGTTGGGGAGTAGGGAAGGATTGGGAGGTTGGGAAGGGCTGGAGGGGGGAGGGGAGTAGGGAAGGATTGGGGGGGTTGGGGAGGAGGAAGGGGTGGGGGGTTGGGAAGGGCTGGAGGGGGGAGGGGAGTAGGGATTTGGGGGGTTGGGGAGGAGGAAGGGGTTGGGGGTTGGGAAGGGCTGGAGGGGGGTGGGGAGTAGGGACGGATTGGGGGGTTGGGGAGGAGGGAGGGGTTGGGGGTTGGGAAGGGCTGGAGGGGGGAGGGGAGTAGGGATTTGGGGGTTGGGGAGGGGGGTTGGGGAGGAGGGAGGGAGTGGGGGGTTGGGGAGGGCTGGAGGGGGAGGGGAGTAGGGATTGGGGGGGTTGGGGAGGAGGGAGGGGTTGGGGGTTGGGAAGGGCTGGAGAGGGGAGGGGAGTAGGGATTGGGGGGGTTGGGGAGGAGGGAGGGGTTGGGGGTTGGGAAGGGCTGGAGGGGGAGGGGAGTAGGGAAGGATTGGGGGTGTTGGGGAGGAGGAAGGGGTGGGGGGTTGGGAAGGGCTGGAGGGGGGAGGGGAGTAGGGAAGGATTGGGGGGTTGGGGAGGGCTGGAGGGGGGAGGGGAGTAGGGATTTGGGGGGTTGGGGAGGAGGAAGGGGTGGGGGGTTGGGGAGGGCTGGAGGGGGGAGGGGAGTAGGGAAGGATTGGGGGGTTGGGGAGGGCTGGAGGGGGGAGGGGAGTAGGGAAGGATTGGGGGGTTGGGGAGGGCTGGAGGGGGGAGGGGAGTAGGGAAGGATTGGGGGGTTGGGGATGGCTGGAGGGGGGAGGGGAGTAGGCAGGGATCGAGCGGGCGGCAGGGACCCACATGTCCCACTGGAGCTGCCCGGTGAGACTGGGCCATGGCTGGGCGCTGCCACCAGGGGGCAGGGGAGGCTCAGCCTTGACTCAGACTGTGCGGGGCTGTGTGTGTTTGGAAGGAGGGGGCAGCGAACAGCTTCTAGTCTCCCCCCCCCCCGCCCCGCCCCGCAAGAGGATCCCCTCCCGTTGGGTCTCTGGATCCCATACCTCCTGCTTGATTCCCTCCCCCCCTCTGGGTTTGGGGGGTGCCCTGGGATGGGGAGGGCCCCTAGGCCTAGGTGCCAGCAGCTCGGGAGGGGGGGGGAGACAGTGGCTCTCTCCCCCTCCCTTTTCTCAGTTCTGCTTTGGGGGAACCAGCCTGTGCCCCCCCTGACTGCACAGCTTGAGTGGGTGTGACCAGGTTGCAGGGTGACCCCCATCATCCAGCCACCCCTCGGATCCATCCATCCATCCACCCCTGGCCCCAGGCCATGCCTTTCTTCCCCCCACCCCCACTTCCCCAGCTCAGCACATTGCCCCCCTGACCCCACTGGTGGGGGGGGGAAGTCTGGGCCTGGCCCCATTATCAGCGTCTCCCAGGGCCAAGTGGGGGCAAAGGTTGGACTGGAAGGAGGGATGGCAGTGGGAGGGGGTTGGGCAGGCAGGAAGTGCCTCCTCCAGCCGTGGGGTGGATGGGATGGCTGGTTAGCGCGGAGGGGGGATGTTGCTCTGGAGGAGGGGGCAAATGGGCCCACATCCTGCCCCCCAGAGACAGGGGTGGAGGAAGGGAGAAGGGAGGAGAGGAAGGTACTGGGGAGGGAAGGATGCATGGATTGATGGAGGAGTGTGGGGGGGCAACTGGATGGTTGCGTTGATTCAATTACTCTGCGGAACTCCCTGCCACAGGATAATTATTCTCCCCCCTCACTGAGCTTGTGGGCCTCCCCCCACTAGATCTCAGTGCAGGCAGGTGCGGAGCAGGGCTGGCTGGGGGCTGACATGGGGTGCAAGGTTTCCTAGAGAGGGGCCAGCCCAGGCCTCCGGATTAGGGTGACCAGACAGCAAATGTGAAAAACCGGGTAATAGGCGCCTATATAAGACAAAGCCCAAAATATTGGGACTGTCTCTCTAAAATCGGGACATCTGGTCACCCTACTCCAGATCCAGGGAGGGGCTGAGCCCAACTGGCAGGGCTGGGGGAGCCGCACTTAGGCCTCTAGGGGGTTGTGCTCCTCCCTGGGGGGCAGCTGGGCTACATGGGGAGAGAGAAAGAGAGAGAAGGAAAGAGGGAGGTGGCAAAGGGAAAGAAAGAAAGAAAGAAAGAAAGAAAGAAAGAAAGAAAGAAAGAAAGGTAAGTAGGTAGGTGGAGGGTCAGAAAGAAAAAGAAACAAGATGAAGTGATTGAAAGAAAAGTTGAAGTGAAAGGACAGGAAAACAAAAGATGGAGTGACAGAGAAGAAAGGTGGCGTGGTAAAGAAAGGAAGAGAGATGGAATGTTAAACGGAGAAAGAAAAGAAAGACAAGTGGAGTGTTGGAAAGAAGGAAAGAACAAGAGACAAGGAGAGATGGAGGAGGAAAGAACGGGAGAAGGGGAGATGGAGGAGGAAAGAACGAGACGAGGAGAGATGGAGGAGGAAAGAACGGGAGACGAGAGATGGAAAGGAAGAAAGAATGGGAGAAGAGGGGAGATGGAGGAGGAAAGAACGAGAGACGAGGGGAGACGGAGGAGGAAAGAACGAGAGACGAGGGGAGATGGAGGAGGAAAGAACGGGAGAAGAGGGGAGATGGAGGAGGAAAGAACGGGAGAAGAGGGGAGATGGAGGAGGAAAGAACGGGAGAAGAGGAGAGACGGAGGAGGAAAGAACGAGAGACGAGGGGAGACGGAGGAGGAAAGAACGGGAGAAGAGGGGAGATGGAGGAAGAAAGAACGGGAGACGAGGAGAGATGGAGGAGGAAAGAACGGGAGAAGAGGGGAGATGGAGGAGGAAAGAACGGGAGAAGAGGAGAGATGGAAAGGAGGAAAGAACGGGAGACGAGGGGAGATGGAAAGGAGGAAAGAACGGGAGAAGAGGGGAGACGGAAGAGGAAAGAACGGGAGACGAGGGGAGATGGAGGAGGAAAGAACGGGAGAAGAGGGGAGACGGAGGAGGAAAGAACGGGAGAAGAGGGGAGACGGAGGAGGAAAGAACGGGAGAAGAGGGGAGATGCAAAGGAGGAAAGGAGGAGGCAGAAGTAGAGTGATGGAAAGGAAAAGTGAGAGTGAGGAGGACCTGAAAGAGGGATGTAGCCAGCAGAAGGGAAGTGGCTCTGGGCCGGCCCGGGGAGGAGTCTGGGTCCCCCGTGGGTCGGTCGCTGGGAGCCGGGGCTCCAGCCCCATGTGAGAGCGAGGGAGCGAGCCAGAGCCAGGGACCCCCGGGGAGCAGAAACCCCCTCGCAGGAGGAGAACTCCGCGCTGGAAGGAGGGAGCGAGAAATTCTCCGGGGGAGGAGTGCCGGGCAAGAGCTCCCTGTACAACCTCTGGGTGAGCGAGGGAGAGGTGCAGAGGGAGAACTGGGAACCGGAAAGGGGGAGCAAGAAAAGCCCTCGGGGAGGAGAGAAGTCCCAGCTGGAAGGAGAATATTCCTGGGCTAGCGAGCCCCGTGTAAACCGGAGCAGGGGAAGGAAGCAGGCGGCGAGAAGGAGGAAGCCGAGCGAGATCAAACCGGTCTCGGGTTTCCAGGCTGCGCTCTCTCCCCTCCTCCGCCGCAGATAGGACGGAAGAGGGGAACGAGTAAACAAGGAGGGACAAGTGCTGAGATTTCGCGAACAAGGGGCCGGAGCGGCCGGTTCCAGAGAGCTCGGACTGGACCGGTTCTGGAAGGAGCCTAGTACCAGGGGCCGTCAGAACCAGAGTGCCAGGGGCAGAACTGGACCAGTTCTAGGAGACACAAGCCCAGAACTGGTGTGAGAGGGAACTGGACCTGCATCTGGCACCAGAATGAGAGGCCCAAAACCAGCCTGGTTCTAAGGGTACCAGATACAGAGTGTGAACAGAACAACAGTCCCAGTCCAGAACCAACTGGGTTCTAGAAGATTCAGACCAAGACAAAACCAATCCAGTCCCAGGGAATCCAGAACCATCTGGGTTCTAAAGGATTTGAACCCAGAACTGGTCCAGCTCCAGGGACACCAGAACCAGCTGGGTTCTCGGAGATCTGAGTCCAGAAGAACAGACAGAACCACCCTGGTTCTAGGGAATTGAAGCCTAGAACCAAGAAGACAGAACCAGCTGGGTTCTAGGGAGCCAGAGCCCAGAACCAGAACAGGAGGGAGATACACAGAACCGCCCCGGTTCTAAAAGATCTGAGTCCAGAACCAGCAGGACAAGACCATTTTGGTTTTAGAAGATCTGAGTCCAGAACTAGCCCAGTTCCCAGGCATACGTGTCCAGTACAAGTAACTCCGAAGCGGCCCACTTCTAGGACCCAGCTGGCTCTGGATCCACTCCGGATCGGTGCCCAGTGTTCCCCAGCACCATCTGCTCTGGTCCCCTACCATGGAGGAGGGTGCGCGGCACCGGGGTGGTTCCAAGGAGGCCACAGATGGCTCAGAGCAGCCGGCAGAGGGTGGCGTGGGCCTCAAGAAGGAGATCGGGCTAGTGAGCGCCTGCGGCATCATCGTAGGTGAGTGGCAGGGGCTGCAGGGGAGGGTGGACCACCAACTCTGGTCAATAGGGCCACTGCCCCCGCCATCTCTGCCTCGTTCTCTCCTGTCTCTCCTTTCCCCCTCCCCCGCCCCAGCCTGACTGGCTCTATAAATAGCCTGGAGCTGCCTGTCACCTCGTGCTCCTGTTATTCTGATCCGATTAGTGCTCCCAGTGCTGCCAGCATCCCCCCTCCTGCACAGCTCCTCCTCACCCCACCCCAGAGCCAGCCGCATCTCAGCTCCGGGCGAGGGGTCCGCGTATAACCAGCCCGTGTCCCACCCCAGAGCCAGCCGCATCTCAGCTCCGGGCGAGGGGTCCGCGTATAACCAGCCCGTGTCCCACCCCAGAGCCAGCCGCATCTCAGCACTAGGCGAGGGCTCCCCTTGTAACCAGCCCATGTCCCACCCCAGAGCCAGCCACATCTCAGCTCCGGGCGAGGGGTCCCCGTGTAACCAGCCCGTGTCCCACCCAGAGCCAGCCACAACTCAGCGCCGGCAAGGGGTCCCTGTGTAACCAGCCCGTGTCCCACCCAGAGCCAGCCGCATCTCAGCGCTGGGTGACGGGTCCCCGTGTAACCAGCCTGTGTCCCACCCCAGAGCCAGTCGCATCTCAGTGCCGGGCGAAGGGTCCTCGTATAACCAGCCCGTGTCCCACCCCAGAGCCAGCCGCATCTCAGCGCTGGGTGACGAGTCCCCGTGTAACCAGCCTGTGTCCCACCCCAGAGCCGGGCGCCACAGCCTGCAGTAGCAGGGGACAGGGTTGACGCTGTTTTCTGCTTGGATGGATCGGAGCCCTGGAGCGTGAATTCCTGGCGGCTCCATTAATCCTGCTCCAGATGGCACAGCTCAGCAGGTGCCTGGAGACGTCAGCGCATGGGAACGGGAGGTGGGGGGCTTTGAGACAGGCCCAGCCCCCTACTCACCCCCTGCACTGCCCCTCACTCCCGACCCGCAGCCCCTGCTACCCCAGCCCTGCCCCCACAGCTGTACCAGTGCCCCTCACTCCCAACCCGCAGCCCCTGCTACCCCAGCCCTGCCCCCACAGCCCTGCCGGTGCCCCTCACTCCCGACCCGCAGCCCCTGCCAGCCCAGCCCTGCCAGTGCCCCTCACTCCCGACCCACAGCCCCTGCCAGCCCAGCCCTGCCGGTGCCCCTCACTCCCGACCTGCAGCCCCTGCTACCCCAGCCCTGCCCCCTAGCCCTGCCGGTGCCCCTCACTCCCGACCTGCAGCCCCCGATGCCCCTCACTCCCAACCCACAGCACCTGCCCCCACACCCTGCCAGTGCCCCTCACTCCCGACCCGCAGCCCCTGTTACCCCAGACCTGCCCCCAGAGCCCTTCCGGTGCCCCTCACTCCCGACCCGCAGCCCCTGTTACCCCAGCCCTGCCCCCACAGCCCTGCCGGTGCCCCTCACTCCCGACCCGCAGCCCCTGCCAGCCCAGCCCTGCCAGTGCCCCTCACTCCCGACCCACAGCCCCTGCCAGCCCAGCCCTGCCGGTGCCCCTCACTCCCGACCTGCAGCCCCTGCTACCCCAGCCCTGCCCCCTAGCCCTGCCGGTGCCCCTCACTCCCGACCTGCAGCCCCCGATGCTCCTCACTCCCAACCCACAGCACCTGCCCCCACACCCTGCCAGTGCCCCTCACTCCCGACCCGCAGCCCGTTACCCCAGCCCTGCCCCCACAGCCCTGCCGGTGCCCCTTACTCCCGACCTGCAGCCCCCGATGCCCTTCATTCCCGACCCACAGCACCTGCCCCCACACCCTGCCAGTGCCCGTCACTCCCGACCCGCAGCCCCTGTTACCCCAGACCTGCCCCCACATCCTGCCAGTGCCCCTCACTCCCGACCCACAGCCCCTGCTACCCTAGCCCTATCCCCCCCGCCCTGCTGGTGCCCCTCACTCCCGACCCGCAGCCCCTGCTTGCCCAGCCCTGCCCCCACAGCCCTGCCAGTGCCCCTCACTCCCGACCTGCAGCCCCTGCTACCCCAGCCCTATTCCCCCCCCGTCCTGCTGGTGCCCCTCACTCCTGACCCGCAGCCCCTGCCCCCCCAGCCCTGCTCCCCAGCCCTGCCAGTGCCCCTTCCCCCCACCAGGTCAGAGTCCCTCCTCATGGCCTAGTTTATGGAGGAAATCTAACCTGATAAGATTACAGTTGAGGACTCTGCCCGACTCCTTCCCTTCCCGCATCCCTCCCTCCCTCCCCCCCAGCCAAGATCCCAGCCCCCCCAGGGCCCCTTCCCCTGCGGCTCCCCCTAGTGGGGGTCCCCCCCACTTCTCTGCCAGCCAAGAGCTGGGGCTGCAGGTCAGGAGTGAGGGGCACCCTCTTTGTGATGCTGCTTGAGTTGCCATGGCAATCGTTAATGAAGGGCTGGTTGTTAATGAGGGGGCTAGTTCTGAGTCTAGAGGGCCCCGCACCAGGCCCTGGGCCCTCTGCCCCCCTCTCCCCTTTCCTCCACTGCCATCCCCCAGCAAAACCCCATGTCCCATTGCCCCGAGCCTTGCAGCCCTCCCCCTCTCTTTGTAATGCCGTACCCCACCCCGGAAGCCATGCTGCTCCACCACCCCTGCACTTTGGCTGCCACCCACAGCCGCAGCAGTGTCATTTGCTAATGGAGCCCATGGAGCCAGGAAAGGGGGGGCTGGCTGGTGAGAGAGACGGGGACATGTATGGAGAGGGATGGAGGCACAGCTAGTGGAGGGGATTTAAAATGTTATCATTAGACTCCAGAGATAACACTCCCCTGAGATGCAAGGGGTAGGTCACCCCTCTCCGAGAGACTGGCCCAGGCAGGTTAGTTCACACCTCTCCGGGCATCTGGCCCAGGCTCTCGGCAGACTCAGGCAGCGGCAGGGCAGGTCACCCCTCTCCGGGCGTCTGGCCCAGGCTCTCGGCAGACTCAGGCAGCGGCAGGGTAGTTCACACCTCTCCGTGTGTCTGGCCCAGGCTCTTGGCAGACTCAGACAGTGGCAGGGCAGGTCACCCCTCTCTGGGCGTCTGGCCTAGGCTCTCGGCAGACTCAGGCAGCGGCAGGGCAGGTCACCCCTCTCTGGGCATCTGGTCTAGGCTCTCAGCAGACTCAGGCAGTGGCAGGGTAGTTCACACCTCTCCGGTCGTCTGGCCCAGGCTCTCGGCAGACTCAGGCAGCGGCAGGGCAGGTCACCCCTCTCCGGGCGTCTGGCCCAGGTTCTCGGCAGACTCAGGCAGTGGCAGGGTAGTTCACACCTCTCCGGACGTCTGGCCCAGGCTCTCGGCAGACTCAGGCAGCGGTGAGGCAGGTCACCCCTCTCCGGGCGTCTGGCCCAGGCTCTCGGCAGACTCAGGCAGCGGCGGGGCAGGTCACCCCTCTCTGGGCATCTGGCCCAGGCTCTTGGCAGAGTCAGGCAGTGGCAGGGTAGTTCACACCTCTCCGGGCGTCTGGCCCAGGCTCTCGGCAGACTCAGGCAGCGGCAGGGCAGGTCACCACTCTCCGGGCATCCGGCCCAGGCTCTCGGCAGACTCAGGCAGCGGCAGGGCAGGTCACCCCTCTCCGGGCGTCTGGCCCAGGCTCTCAGCAGACTCAGGCAGTGGCAGGGTAGTTCACACCTCTCCGGGCGTCTGGCCCAGGCTCTCGGCAGACTCAGGCAGCGGCAGGGCAGGTCACCACTCTCCGGGCATCCGGCCCAGGCTCTCGGCAGACTCAGGCAGCGGCAGGGCAGGTCACCCCTCTCCGGGCGTCTGGCCCAGGCTCTCAGCAGACTCAGGCAGTGGCAGGGTAGTTCACACCTCTCCGGGCGTCTGGCCCAGGCTCTCGGCAGACTCAGGCAGTGGCAGGGTAGTTCACACCTCTCCGGGCGTCTGGCCCAGGCTCTCGGCAGACTCAGGCAGTGGCGGGGCAGCCCTGTCTCTAACCTCCATCCCCGTCTCTCCCTCCCCAGGTAACATCATTGGGTCGGGGATCTTCGTGTCACCGAAGGGCGTGCTGGAGAACGCGGGCTCCGTGGGGCTGGCCCTGCTGGTGTGGATCATCACGGGGCTGATCACGGCCGTGGGGGCGCTGTGCTACGCAGAGCTGGGCGTCACCATCCCCAAGTCCGGCGGCGACTACTCCTACGTCAAGGACATCTTCGGGGGGCTGGCTGGGTAAGGAGGAGGGGCCCCCAGGCGGCCAGCTGGGGGGCAGCGGGGGCCAGACCCCCTCTCATGCCCTGCTTGCCCCTCAGGTTCCTGCGGCTGTGGATCGCAGTGCTGGTGATCTACCCCACCAACCAGGCTGTCATCGCCCTCACATTCGCCAACTACGTGCTGCACCCCCTCTTCCCCACCTGCCTGGCTCCCGAGGGGGGACTCCGCCTGCTGGCTGGGGGGTGTCTGTGTAAGTAGCCCTGCCATTCCAGCTGGCAGCCTGGGGGGAGCACGGGGGGCGGGGGGCCCTGGGTCCACGTAGCCCAGTCGCTGAGTCAGGAAAGTGTCTGCGGGCGCCTGTCTGGCAACATTTGTGTCCCTGTGTCCTGCCGCTCCCTGGGTGGGGCCAAGCCAGCAGAGTTGTAGGGGGCAGGGCTGGGCTGGCAGGGGCTGCAGGTCGGGAGTGAGGGGCACCGGCAGGGCGGGGGGGCAGGGCTGGGCTGGCAGGGGCTGCGGGTCGGGAGTGAGGGGCACCGGCAGGGCAGGGGGGGCAGGGCTGGGCTGGCAGGGGCTGCGGGTCGGGAGTGAGGGGCACCAGAAGCACTGGGGGGGCAGGGCAGGGCAGGGCTAGCAGGAGCCCAACGGGGTGTTATCCGAGGCATGGTTTTCTGTCTGGGTGTTAGGATATGGGGGTGTGTGGGGATGATGGAGTACGGGGGGCACGTGGCGCGCAGGGGGTACCGAGCGGGGTTGGGGGGGTGTTGAGGTACGGGGGCGCGTGGCGGGCAGGGGGTACCGAGCGCGGGTGGGAGGAGTTGGGGTGTGGACGGTGTTGGGGTGCGGGAGCGTGTGGCGGGCAGGGGATACCAAGCGGGGGTGTGGGGGTGTTGGGGTATGGGGGCGCATGGCTGGCAGGGGGTACCGAGCAGGGGTGTGGGCAGTGTTGGGGTGCGGGGGTGCGTGGCGGGCAGGGGGTACTGAGCGGGTTTATGGGGGAGCGTGGCTGGCAGGGGGTACCGACCGGGGGTGTGGGCGGTGTTGGGGTGCGGGGACACATGGAGGGCAGGGGGTACCGAGCGGAGGTCTGGGAAGTGTGGGGTGCGGGGGCGCGTGGCGGCCAGGGGGTACTGAGCGGGGGTCTGGGGGGTGTTGGAGTGCGGGGGCGCGTGGCGGGCAGGGGGTACCAAGCGGGGGTCTGGGGGGTGTTGGGGTGCGGGGGCACATGGCGGGCAGGGGGTACTGAGCAGGGGTCTGGGAGGTGTTGGGGTGCAGGGGCGCGTGGCGGGCAGGGGGTACTGAGCAGGGGTACGGGTGCGCGTGGCGGGCAGGGGGTACCGAGCGGGGGTGTGGGCGGTGTTGGGGTGCGGGGGCGCGTGGCGGCCAGGGGGTACTGAGTGGGGGTCTGGGGGGTGTTGGGGCGCGTGGCGGCCAGGGGGTACTGAGTGGGGGTCTGGGGCGTGTTGGGGCGCGTGGCAGCCAGGGGGTACTGAGTGGGGGTCTGGGGGGTGTTGGGGCGCGTGGCAGCCAGGGGGTACCGAGCGGGGGTGTGGCCGGTGTTGGGGTACGGGGGCGCGTGGCGGGCAGGGGGTACTGAGCAGGGGTACGGGGGCGCGTGGCAGGCAGGGGTACCGAGTGGGGTTGTGGGCGGTGCTGGGGTGCGGGGGCGCGTGGCGGCCAGGGGGTACCGAGCGGGGGTGTGGGCGGTGTTGGGGTGCGGGGGCGCGTGGCGGCCAGGGGGTACCAAGTGGGGGTCTGGAGGGTGTTGGGGCACGTGGCAGCCAGGGGGTACCGAGCGGGGGTGTGGCCGGTGTTGGGGTACAGGGGTGCGTGGAGGGCAGGGGGTACCGAGCGGGGATCTGGGGGGTGTTGGGGTGCGGGGGCGCGTGGCGGCCAGGGGGTACCGAGCGGGGATCTGGGGGGTGTTGGGGTGCGGGGGCGCGTGGCGGGCAGGGGGTACTGAGCAGGGGTACGGGGGCGCGTGGCAGGCAGGGGGTACCGACCGAGGGTGTGGGCGGTGTTGGGGTGCGGGGGCACATGGAGGGCAGGGGGTACCGAGCGGGGGTGTGGGCGGTGTTGGGGTGCGGGGGCACATGGAGGGCAGGGGGTACCGAGCGGGGGTGTGGGCGGTGTTGGGGTGCGGGGGCACATGGAGGGCAGGGGGTACCGAGCGGGAGTGTGGGGGGTGTTGGGGTGCAGGGGCACGTGGCAGGCAGGGGGTACCCAGTGGGGGTGTGGGCGGTGTTGGGGTGCGGGGGCACATGGAGGGCAGGGGGTACCGAGCGGGGATCTGGGGGGTGTTGGGGTGCAGGGGCGCGTGGCAGGCAGGGGTACCGAGCGGGGGTGTGGGCGGTGTTGGGGTACGGGGGCGCGTGGTGGGCAGGGGGTGCCGAGGGGGGGTGTGGGCGGTGTTGGGGTGCGGGGGCACATGGAGGGCAGGGGGTACCGAGCGGGGGTGTGGGTGGTGTTGGGGTGCGGGGGCACATGGAGGGCAGGGGGTACCGAGCGGGGGTCTGGGGGGTGTTGGGGTACGGGGGCGCGTGGCAGGCAGGGGGTACCGAGCGGGGGTGTGGGCGGTGTTGGGGTGCGGGGGCACATGGAGGGCAGGGGGTACCGAGCGGGGATCTGGGGGGTGTTGGGGTGCAGGGGCGCGTGCAGGCAGGGGTACCGAGTGGGGGTGTGGGCGGTGTTGGGGTGCGGGGGCACATGGAGGGCAGGGGGTACCGAGCGGGGGTGTAGGCGGTGTTGGGGTGCGGGGGCTCATGGAGGGCAGGGGGTACCGAGCGGGGATCTGGGGGGTGTTGGGGTGCAGGGGCGCGTGGCAGGCAGGGGTACCGAGCGGGGGTGTGGGTGGTGTTGGGGTGCGGGGGCACATGGAGGGCAGGGGGTACCGAGCGGGGATCTGGGGGGTGTTGGGGTGCAGGGGCGCGTGGCAGGCAGGGGTACCGAGCGGGGGTGTGGGCGGTGTTGGGGTGCGGGGGCTCATGGAGGGCAGGGGGTACCGAGCGGGGGTGTGGGCGGTGTTGGGGTGCGGGGGCTCATGGAGGGCAGGGGGTACCGAGCGGGGATCTGGGGGGTGTTGGGGTGCAGGGGCGCGTGGCAGGCAGGGGGTACCGAGCGGGGGTGTGGGCGGTGTTGGGGTGCGGGGGCACATGGAGGGCAGGGGGTACCGAGCGGGGGTGTGGGCGGTGTTGGGGTGCGGGGGCTCATGGAGGGCAGGGGGTACCGAGCGGGGATCTGGGGGGTGTTGGGGTGCAGGGGGCGCGTGGCAGGCAGGGGTACCGAGCGGGGGTGTGGGCGGTGTTGGGGTGCGGGGGCACATGGAGGGCAGGGGGTACCGAGCGGGGGTGTGGGCGGTGTTGGGGTGCGGGGGCACATGGAGGGCAGGGGGTACCGAGCGGGGGTGTGGGCGGTGTTGGAGTGCGGGGGCACATGGAGGGCAGGGGGTACCGAGCGGGGGTGTGGGCGGTGTTGGGGTGCGGGGGCACATGGAGGGCAGGGGGTACCGAGCGGGGATCTGGGGGGTGTTGGGGTGCAGGGGCGCGTGGCAGGCAGGGGTACCGAGCGGGGGTGTGGGCGGTGTTGGGGTGCGGGGGCACATGGAGGGCAGGGGGTACCGAGCGGGGGTGTGGGCGGTGTTGGGGTGCGGGGGCACATGGCGGGCAGGGGGTACCGAGCGGGAGTCTGGGGGGTGTTGGGGTGCAGGGGCAGGTGGCAGGCAGAGGGTACCGAGCGGGGGTGTGGGCGGTGTTGGGGTGCAGGGGCGTGTGGCAGGCAGGGGTACCGAGCGGGGGTGTGGGCGGTGTTGGGGTGCAGGGGCGCGTGGCAGGCAGGGGTACCGAGCGGGGGTGTGGGCGGTGTTGGGGTGCAGGGGCGCGTGGCAGGCAGGGGTACTGACCGGGGGTGTGGGCGGTGTTGGGGTGCGGGGGCACATGGAGGGCAGGGGGTACCGAGCGGGGGTGTGGGCGGTGTTGGGGTGCGGGGGCTCATGGAGGGCAGGGGGTACCGAGCGGGGATCTGTGGGGTGTTGGGGTGCAGGGGCGCGTGGCAGGCAGGGGTACCGAGCGGGGGTGTGGGCGGTGTTGGGGTGCAGGGGCGCGTGGCAGGCAGGGGTACCGAGCGGGGGTGTGGGCGGTGTTGGGGTGCGGGGGCTCATGGAGGGCAGGGGGTACCGAGCGGGGATCTGGGCGGTGTTGGGGTGCAGGGGCGCGTGGCAGGCAGGGGTACCGAGCGGGGGTGTGGGCGGTGTTGGGGTGCGGGGGCACATGGCGGGCAGGGGGTACCGAGCGGGGATCTGGGGGGTGTTGGGGTGCAGGGGTGCGTGGCAGGCAGGGGGTACCGAGCGGGGGTGTGGGCGGTGTTGGGGTGCGGGGGCACATGGAGGGCAGGGGGTACCGAGCGGGGGTGTGGGCGGTGTTGGGGTGCGGGGGCACATGGAGGGCAGGGGGTACCGAGCGGGGATCTGGGGGGTGTTGGGGTGCAGGGGCACGTGGCAGGCAGGGGGTACCGAGCGGGGGTGTGGGCGGTGTTGGGGTACGGGGGCGCGTGGCGGGCAGGGGGTACTGAGCAGGGGTGGCTCTGGCGGGGGCTGGGTGGGGGGTTGTTTACACCCTGCAGAAAGAGGGGGAACCTCCCCCCCAGCTCTGCCTGTCCCGGTGTCAGGTTCCAGGTGGGGGGATGGGCTGTTTGGTGCAGTCGGGGCCTGGGACCAGCCCCTCCCCCCTTGTTTTCCTGGACTCCTCACACCCCCCCCCCTTGCCGCAGCCTGGCCATGGGACCCAGGCGTACGGGGCCCTTTACTCCGTGGGGCTGGCTAGATCCCCACAGCGAGCAGCTCTGGGCGCGGGGCCGAGCCTCCGTCGCCACAACATCCCCGGGCCGGGCAGGTTATCTCCTCGGCGGGGCCAGGGCGGCCTTGGGGGGGTGGGCAGAGCCCTGCCCCACCCCCGCCCTGAGCCCTCCCTCTGCCCCCAGTGCTGCTGACGTGGGTGAACTGTGCCAGCGTGCGCTGGGCGACGCGCGTGCAGGACGTCTTCACGGCCGGGAAGCTGCTGGCCCTGGCGCTCATCATCATCATGGGCATCGTGCAGATCTGCAAGGGTGAGACAGGGGTACCAGGACCCCCGGGCTGGCTGGGCGCAGGGCAGGGCACCAGGGGGCATTGGCACAGCCGGGCCACCTTGGTGCAGGGCAGGGCACTGGGGCAGCTGGGCTGTCTGGGCGCAGGGCAGGGCATCGGGGGAATTGGCACAGCCGGGTCAGCTGGGCGCAGGACAGGACACCAGAGGGGCATTGGGACAGCCAGGGCTTGGCATAGGGTGGGCACCGGGGGGGCACTGGCACAGCCAGGCCAGCTGGGCACAGGGTGGGCACCAGGGTGGCATTGGCACAGCTGCGTTGGTTTTTCGCAGGGTGGGGACCAGGGGTGTATTGGCACCGCCAGACTGGCTGGGTGCAGGGTGGCACTGGGGGGGGCACTGGGACAGTCAGGCCGGCTGGGTGCAGGGTGGGCACTGGGGTGGCACTGGGGCAGCCAGGCCGGCTGGGTGCAGGGTGGGCACTGGGGTGGCACTGTCACAGCCAGGCCGGTGGGGCGCAGAGGGGGCACCGGGAGGGCACAGGGACAGCCAGGCCGGCTGGGTGCAGGATGGGCACCGGGGGGGCACCGGGACAGCCAGGCCAGCTGGTGGCAGGGTGGGCACTGGGGGGGCACTGGGACAGCCAGGCCGGCTGGGTGCAAGGTGGGCACTGGGGGGGCACTGGGACAGCCAGGCCGGCTGGGTGCAGGGTGGGCACTGGGGGGGCACTGTTACAGCCAGGCCGGCGGGGCGCGGGGGGGCACCGGGGGTGTATTGGCACAGCTGGGCCGGCGGGGCGCTGGGTGGGCACCGGGGGGGCACTGGACAGCCAGGCCGGCGGGGCGCTGGGTGGGCACCGGGGAGGCACTGGACAGCCAGGCCGGCGGGGCCCGGGGGGGCACTGGGGGTGTATTGGCACAGCCAGACCAGTGGGGCACGGGGGGGCACCGGGGGGGCACTGGACAGCCAGGCCGGCGGGGCCCGGGGGAGCACCGGGGAGCACTGTCACAGCCAGGCCAGCGAGGGGGCACTGGGGGCAGGGGTACCCATGCGGGTGCCGCCCGTGCACAGGGCACTACTACTGGCTGGAGCCGCGGCACGCCTTCGAGGCCTTCGCGCCGGTGGACGTGGGCACGGTGGCGCTGGCGTTCCTGCAGGGCTCCTTCGCCTACGGCGGCTGGAACTTCCTCAACTACGTCACCGAGGAGCTGCTCGACCCCTACAGGTCAGCATGGGACCCCGGCGTCCGGGCCCCCTCCCCCGCTGTCAGCGCGCGGCCGGGGAACCCCGGCGTCCGGGCCCCCTCCCCCGCTGTCAGCACCCGGCCGCGGAACCCCGGCGTCCGGGCCCCCTCCCCCGCTGTCAGGGCCCGGCCGCGGAACCCCAGCGTCCGAGTCTCCCACCCCCGCTGTCAGCACCCGGCCGGGGAACCCCGGCGTCCGGGCCCCCTCCCCCGCTGTCAGCGCCCGGCTGCGGAACCCTGGTGTCCGAGTCTCCCACCCCCGCTGTCAGCGCCCGGCCAGGGAACCCCGGCGTCCGAGCCCCCCGCCGCTGCTGTCAGCGCCCGGCCGGGGAACCCCGGTGTCCGGGGCCTCCGCCCCCGCTGTCAGCGCCTGGCCGCAGAACCCCGGCGTCCGAGCCCCCCACCCCTGCTGTCAGCGTCCAGCCGCAGAAACCCGGCGTCCGAGCCCCCCACCCCCGCTGTCAGCGCCCGGCCGGGGAACCCCGGCGTCCGGGCCCCCCGCCCCCGCTGTCAGCGCCCGGCCGCGGAACCCTGGCGTCCGAGCCCCCCACCCCCGCTGTCAGCGCCCGGCCAGGGAACCCTGGCGTCCGAGCCCCACACCCCTGCTGTCAGCGCCTGGCTGGCGAATCCTGATGTCTGGGCACTGCCAACATCAGTCCCTCCCTTCCCTGGGGTCACAGTGCCCCCTAATACCGAACCCCGGTGTCCGAGGGACGGCACCTGCCTTGGGGGGACCCCGGCGTCCGGGGGGTTGCGCGTACTCACACTCCCCCCCTCCCCAGGAACCTGCCACGGGCCATTTTCATCTCCATCCCCCTGGTGACCTTCGTCTACGTCTTCGCCAACGTGGCCTACGTCACCGCCATGTCGCCCCAGGAGCTGCTGGCCTCCAACGCCGTGGCCGTGGTGAGCCCCGCCCCCAGCCAGAGCCCCGCCCACAGCCCTGAGCCCCGCCCTGGCCCTGAGCCCCGCCCCCAGCCAGAGCCCTGCCCTCGACCAGAGCCCCGCCCACAGCCCTGAGCCCCGCCCCGGCCCTGAGCCCCGCCCCCAGCCAGAGCCCCGCCCCATCCAGAGCCCCGCCCACAGCCCTGAGCCCTGCCCCCGGCCAGAGCCCCACCCTGAGACCCCCAACCCCGCCAACAGAGCCTACGTCACCGCCATGTCGCCCCAGGAGCTGCTGGCCTCCAACGCCGTGGCCGTGGTGAGCCCCGCCCCCAGCCAGAGCCCCGCCCACAGCCCTGAGCCCCGCCCCGGCCCTGAGCCCCGCCCCCAGCCAGAGCCCTGCCCTCGACCAGAGCCCCGCCCACAGCCCTGAGCCCCGCCCCGGCCCTGAGCCCCGCCCCCAGCCAGAGCCCCGCCCCATCCAGAGCCCCGCCCACAGCCCTGAGCCCTGCCCCCGGCCAGAGCCCCACCCTGAGACCCCCAACCCCGCCAACAGAGCCTACGTCACCGCCATGTCACCCCAGGAGCTGCTGGCCTCCAACGCCGTGGCTGTGGTGAGCCCCGCCCACAGCCCTGAGCCCCGCCCCGGCCCTGAGCCCCGCCCTCAGCCAGAGCCCTGCCCTCGGCCAGAGCCCCGCCCACAGCCCTGAGCCCCGCCCACAGCCCCCCACCCTGAGACCCCCAACCCCGCCAGCAGAGCCTATGTCACCGCCATGTCACCCCAGGAGCTGCTGGCCTCCAACGCCGTGGCCGTGGTGAGCCCCGCCCCCGGCCATAGCCCCGCTCACACCCCTGAGCCCTGCCCCCGGCCAGAGCCCCGCCCCCAGCCCTGAGCCCCGCCCCCGGCCAGAGCCCCGCCAACAGAGCGTACATCACCGCCATGTCTCCCCAGGAGCTGCTGGCCTCCAACACCGTGGCCGTGGTGAGCCCCGCCCCCGGCCATAGCCCCGCCCCCAGCCCCGCCCTCCCAGTCCCCCAACCCCGCCAACAGAGCCTACGTCACCGCCATGTCGCCCCAGGAGCTGCTGGCCTCCAACGCCGTGGCCGTGGTGAGCCCCGCCCCCAGCCAGAGCCCCGCCCCTTCCAGAGCCCCGCCCACAGCCCTGAGCCCTGCCCCCGGCCAGAGCCCCACCCTGAGACCCCCAACCCCGCCAACAGAGCCTACGTCACCGCCATGTCGCCCCAGGAGCTGCTGGCCTCCAACGCCGTGGCCGTGGTGAGCTCCGCCCCTGGCCATAGCCCCGCCCACAGCCCTGAGCCCCGCCAACAGCCCTGAGCCCCGCCGACCGCCCTGAGCCCCGCCCCCAGCCAGAGCCCCGCCGACCGCCCTGAGCCCCGCCCCCGGCCAGAGCCGCGCCGACCGCCCTGAGCCCCATCCCTGGCCAGAGCCCTGCCCCCGGCCAGAGCCCCGCCCACAGCCCTGAGCCCCGCCCCCGGCCAGAGCCCCGCCCACAGCCCTGAGCCCCGGCCCCGGCCAGAGCCCCGCCCACAGCCCTGAGCCCCGGCCCCGGCCAGAGCCCCGCCCCCGGCCAGAGCCCCGCCCACAGCCCTGAGCCCCGCCCACAGCCCTGAGCCCCGCCCACAGCCCTGAGCCCCATCCCTGGCCAGAGCCCTGCCCCCGGCCAGAGCCCCGCCCACAGCCCTGAGCCCCGCCCCCGGCCAGAGCCCCGCCCACAGCCCTGAGCCCCATCCCTGGCCAGAGCCCTGCCCCCGGCCAGAGCCCCGCCCACAGCCCTGAGCCCCGGCCCCGGCCAGAGCCCCGCCCACAGCCCTGAGCCCCATCCCTGGCCAGAGCCCTGCCCCCGGCCAGAGCCCCGCCCACAGCCCTGAGCCCCGCCCACAGCCTTGAGCCCCGCACACAGTCCTGAGCCCCATCCCTGGCCTGAGCCCCTCCTCTTGGTCCTGCCCCTGCCCCTGTCCTCTGCCTTGCCACCCCCCTCGGCCCTGAACACTGCCCACAGCCCTGAGCCCCTCCCTTGATCCTGCCCCCTGCCCTGAGCCCCGCCCCTTTGCCCTGCCCCTGCCCTGAGCTCTCCCCCTGACTCCTCCCCTCTTTCTTCCCCAGACGTTTGGGGAGAAGCTGCTGGGTGTCATGGCCTGGATCATGCCCATCTCCGTGGCCCTGTCCACCTTTGGGGGTGTCAACGGCTCCCTCTTCACCTCCTCCCGGTGAGTGACCCCACCCCCCAGGCCCTGCTCCGGAGGGGGAGGGGATGGAGTCTCCTCCCCCATCTCAGATCCCCAATCCCCGTAGCCTGCCGTTCACTCTGAACCCTACTGATGGCACTGAGAGCGCCCCCCTGCTTACGTCTCCCCTCCCCCCACAGGCTGTTCTTTGCAGGAGCCCGTGAGGGCCACCTCCCCAGCCTGCTGGCCATGATCCACATGCAGCACTGCACCCCCATCCCCGCCCTGCTCTTCACCGTGAGTCACTGGGGCAGGGGGTGGAGCTTGGGAAATGGGGGAGGAGACTGTGGCTCAGGGGCGTGGCTTGCGGAGTGGGCACCAGGTCTCTAGTCCCAAGGACGGGGCTTGCAGCATGGTGGGTGGGTGGGGGGGGGCCTCTGGGATGGGGCGCGGTCCGGTATGGCCCCGCCCCATAGCCCCCCTCCCTACAGTGCTTGTCCACACTGCTGATGCTGGTGACGAGCGACATTTACACCCTAATCAACTACGTGGGGTTCATCAACTACCTGTTCTATGGGGTGACCGTGGCTGGGCAGATCGTCCTACGCTGGCGCCAGCCCCACATGGCCCGGCCCATCAAGGTGAGTCCACCCCCTGCCCCCGTTTCCCCGCCCCCTGCCCGACATGGCCCAGCCCATCAAGGTGAGCCCGCCCCCTGTCCCCGTGCCCCGCCCCCAGCCCCACATGGCCCAGCCCAACAAGGTGAGCCCACCCCCTGCCCCCGTTTCCCCGCCCCCTGCCCGACATGGCCAAGCCCATCAAGGTGAGCCTGCCCCCTGTCCTTGTGCCCCGCCCCAGCCCCACATGGCCCAGCCCATCAAGGTGAGCCCACCACCTGCCCTCGTTTCCCCGCCCCCTGCCCGACATGGCCCAGCCCATAAAGGTGAGCCCACCCCCTGCCCCCGTTTCCCCGCCCCCTGCCCGACATGGCCCAGCCCATAAAGGTGAGCCCACCCCCTGCCCCCGTTTCCCCGCCCCCTGCCCGACATGGCCAAGCCCATAAAGGTGAGCCTGCCCCCTGTCCTTGTGCCCCGCCCCAGCCCCACATGGCCCAGCCCATCAAGGTGAGCCCACCCCCTGCCCCCGTTTCGCCGCCCCCTGCCCGACATGGCCCAGCCCACCAAGGTGAGCCCGCCCCCTGTCCGTGTGCCCCGCCTCAGCCCCACATGGCCCAGCCCATCAAGGTGAGCCCACCCCCTGTCCCTGTGCCCCGCCCCAGCCCCACATGGCCCAGCCCATGAAGGGTGAGCCCGCCCCCTGTCCCTGTGCCCCGCCCCAGCCCCACATGGCCCAGCCCATCAAGGTGAGCCCGCCCCCTGTCCCTGTGCCCCGCCCCAGCCCCACATGGCCCAGCCCATCAAGGTGAGCCCGCCCCTTGCCCAGGTTTCCCCACCCCCTGCCCGACATGGCCCAGCCCATCAAGATGAGCCCGCCCCCTGTCCCTGTGCCCCGCCACAGCCCCACATGGCCCGGCCCATCAAGGTGAGCCCGCTCCCTGTCCCTGTGCCCCGCCCCCAGCCCCACATTGCCTGGCCCATCAAGGTGAGCCCACCCCCTGTCCCTGTGCCCCGCCCCAGCCCCACATGGCCCGGCCCATCAAGATGAGCCTGCTCCCTGCCCCCGTGCCCCACCCCCAGCCCCACATGGCCCGGCCCATCAAGGTGAGCCCGCCCCCTGCCCCACATGGCCTGCCCCCTGCCCTTCCTTGCATGGCCTGCCCCATCAGGGTGAGCCCTGCCCCGTGTGCCCACCTCGTGTGCCCCACCCCCAAGCTGAGCCCTGCCCTGCATCTCCGGCCCCCGGCTGAGCCCCCTGTCCCCCCAGGTCAGCCTGGTCTTCCCCGTCCTCTACCTGCTGTTCTGGGCCTTCCTGCTGCTCTTCAGCCTGTGGTCGGAGCCGGTGGTGTGCGGCGTGGGGCTGGCCATCATGCTGAGCGGGGTGCCCATCTACGGGCTGGGCGTGGCCTGGCGCCACAAGCCGCCCGCCGTCTACGCCGGCCTGGGTGAGTCAGGGGGCGGGCGGCCAGCTGGGTGAGGGCGGGGGGGCGGCCGGGGGGGGAACGGGGGCAGCTGGCTGGGCGAAGGCGGGGGGGCGGCCGGGGGGGGAACGGGAGCAGCCAGCTGGGCGAGGTGGGGGTGGCCGGGCGAGCGGCCAGGCGGGGGAAGGGGTTGCCCAGCTGGGCGAGGGCAGGGGGGCAGCCAGGTGGACGGGGGGGAAGGGGAGCAGCCGGGTGGGGGGGGCAAAGGGCACAGGGGAGAGGGGGGGCTGAGGGCACAGCCAGATGGCGGGGAAGGGGCACAGATGGGTGGGGGGGCAGAGGGCACAGCCGGGCGTGGGGGGGAAGAGGGCACAGCCGAGCGGGAGCAGAGGGCACAGCCAGGCGTGGGGGGCAGAGGGCACAGCCGGGCGTGGGGGGCAGAGGGCACAGCCGGGCAAGGGGGCAGAGGGCACAGCCGGGCGTGGGGGGCAGAGGGCACAGCCGGGCGTGGGGGGCAGAGGGCACAGCCGGATGGGGGCAGAGGGCACAGCCGGGCGTGGGGGGCAGAGGGCACAGCCGGGTGGGAGCAGAGGGCACAGCCAGGCGTGGGGGGCAGAGGGCACAGCCGGGCGGGAGCAGAGGGCACAGCCAGGTGTGGGGGGCAGAGGGCACAGCCGGGTGGGAGCAGAGGGCACAGCCGGGCATGGGGGCAGAGGGCACAGCCGGATGGGGGCAGAGGGCACAGCCGGGCATGGGGGGCAGAGGGCACAGCCGGGTGGGAGCAGAGGGCACAGCCAGGCATGGGGGGCAGAGGGCACAGCCGGGCGTGGGGGGCAGAGGGCACAGCCGGGTGGGAGCAGAGGGCACAGCCGGGCGTGGGGGGCAGAGGGCACAGCCAGGCGGGAGCAGAGTGCACAGCCGGGCGTGGGGAGCAGAGGGCACAGCCGGGCGGGGGGGAAGGGGCACAGCGGGGCGGGGGGGCAGAGGGCACAGCCGGGCGTGGGGGGAAGGGGCACAGCCGAGCGGGAGCAGAGGGCACAGCCGAGCGGGAGCAGAGGGCACAGCCGGGCGTGGGGGGCAGAGGGCACAGCCGGGCGTGGGGGGCAGAGGGCACAGCCAGGCGGGAGCAGAGGGCACAGCCGGGCTGGGGGGAAGAGGGCACAGCTGGGCAAGGGGGCATAGGGCACAGCCGGGCGTGGGGGGCAGAGGGCACAGCCGGGCAAGGGGGCAGAGGGCACAGCCGGGCGTGGGGGGCAGAGAGCACAGCCGGATGGGGGCAGAGGGCACAGCCGGGCGTGGGGGCAGAGGGCACAGCCGGATGGGGGCAGAGGGCACAGCCGGGCGTGGGGGGCAGAGGGCACAGCCGGGTGGGAGCAGAGGGCACAGCCAGGCGTGGGGGGCAGAGGGCACAGTCGGATGGGGGCAGAGGGCACAGCCGGGCGTGGGGGGCAGAGGGCACAGCCGGGCGTGGGGGGCAGAGGGCACAGCCGGATGGGGGCAGAGGGCACAGCCAGGCGTGGGGGGCAGAGGGCACAGCCGGATGGGGGCAGAGGGCACAGCCGGGCGTGGGGGGCAGAGGGCACAGCCGGGTGGGAGCAGAGGGCACAGCCGGGCGTGGGGGGCAGAGGGCACAGCCGGGCGTGGGGGGAGGGGGCGCAGCCAGGAGGGGGGGAGGGGGCGCAGCCGGGCGTGGGGGGCAGAGGGCACAGCCGGGTGGGAGCAGAGGGCACAGCCGGGCATGGGGGGCAGAGGGCACAGCCGGGCGTGGGGGGAGGGGGCGCAGCCAGCAGGGGGGAAGGGGCGCAGCTGGGCAGGGGTTGGAGGGTGGGCCCGGGCCCCCCCCAGCTCTCTAACCGCCTGTCCCCCCCCAGCGGCGGTGACGCAGGTGGCCCAGAAGCTGTGTGGGGTCGTGTACCCCGAGATGGAGCCCCCCGACCCCGAGCGCACAGAACAGCTGGAGCCCATGTGCAACACCAGGGCCCCCGCCAAGCCCCACGACTGAGCCCCCGCCCTGCCAGGGACTGCGCCCCACGGTGCCCATGGCGCCCGCCCAGGCCCTGCTCCCCACGGCCCCCGCCCTGCCAGGGACTGCGCCCCACGGTGCCCATGGCGCCCGCCCAGGCCCTGCTCCCCACGGCCCCTGCCCCGCTCCCCACGGCCCCCAATCCCACTCCCCACAGCCCCCGCCCTGCCAGGGACTGCACCCCACGGTGCCCATGGCGCCCGCCCAGGCCCTGCTCCCCACGGCCCCCGCCCTGCCAGGGACTGCGCCCCACGGTGCCCATGGCGCCCGCCCAGGCCCTGCTCCCCACGGCCCCCGCCCCGCTGCCCCCGCCCTGCCATGGACTGCGCCCCACGGTGCCCATGGCGCCCGCCCAGGCCCTGCTCCCCACGGCCCCCAATCCCACTCCCCACAGCCCCCGCCCTGCCATGGACTGCGCCCCACGGTGCCCATGGCGCCCGCCCAGGCCCTGCTCCCCACGGCCCCCGCCCCGCTCCCCACGGCACCCGCCCTGCCATGGACTGCGCCCCACGACCCCCAATCCCACTCCCCACGGCCCCCGCCCCGCTCCCCCCGCCCTGCTCCCCACGACCCCCGCCCTGCCAGGGACTGCGCCCCACGGTGCCCATGGCGCCCGCCCAGGCCCTGCTCCCCACGGCCCCCGCCCCGCTGACCCCGCCCTGCCATGGACTGCGCCCCACGGTGCCCATGGCGCCCGCCCAGGCCCTGCTCCCCACGGCCCCCGCCCCGCTGCCCCCGCCCCACGGCCCCCGCCCCGCTCCCCACGGCCCCCAATCCCACTCCCCACAGCCCCCACCCTGCTCCCCACGGCCCCCACCCCGTCCCCCCGCCCTGCCATGGACTGCGCCCCACGGTGCCCATGGCGCCCGCCCAGGCCCTGCTCCCCACGGCCCCCGCCCCGCTCCCCACGGCCCCCAATCCCACTCCCCACAGCCCCCGCCCTGCCATGGACTGCGCCCCACGGTGCCCATGGCGCCCGCCCAGGCCCTGCTCCCCACAGCCCCCGCCCCGCTGACCCCGCCCTGCCATGGACTGCGCCCCACGGTGCCCATGGCGCCCGCCCAGGCCCTGCTCCTCACGGCCCCCGCCCCGCTCCCCCCGCCCTGCCATGGACTGCGCCCCACGGTGCCCATGGCGCCCGCCCAGGCCCTGCTCCCCACGGCCCCCACCCCGCTCCCCCCCGCCCTGCTCCCCACGGCCCCCGCCCCGCTCCCCCCGCCCTGCTCCCCACGGCCCCCAATCCCACTCCCCACGGCCCCCACCCTGCTCCTCACGGCCCCCGCCCCGCTCCCCCCGCCCTGCTCCCCACGGCCCCCACCCCCACCTCACTCCCCCAATCCCACTCCCCACGGCCCCCGCCCTGCTCCCCCCGCCCTGCTCCCCACGGCCCCCAATCCCACTCCCCACGGCCCCCACCCTGCTCCTCACGGCCCCCGCCCTGCTCCCCACGGCCCCCACCCCCACCTCACTCCCCCAATCCCACTCCCCACAGCCCCCACCCTGCTCCCCACGGCCCTCACCCCTGCCTCTCTTCCCCAGCCCTGCTCCCCATGGCCCCCTACAGCCCCCACCCCGCACCCCCCAACCCATTCCCCACAGCGCCCCCTGCTGGCAGAGGTGGGAGCTCTGATGCCTTAACCCCATTCTCTGGCCCCCAACATTTGGGCCCCGACTTTGTGGCCATTTCCACCATTTCTCTCTGGTTTTCAATGTAATAAATACAGTGACCTCAACTCCGCGGCACCTGGCTGGGGGGCTGGGGACAATGAGGGCTGAGACCCGCTAATGCCCCTTCCTGGAACCCCCCTAACGCCCCTGCTGGGACCCCCCCCAGTGTCCCCTGCTGGGACCCCCCCAACACCTCTTCCTGGGACCCCCCCCATGCCCCCTGCTGGGACCCCCCTAACACCCCTTGCTGGGACCCCCCCGTGCAACTGGGACCTCCATAACTCCTCTTGCTGGGACCCCCCTAACGCCCTTTGCTGGGACCCTCCCGGGACCCTGCCTAATGCCCCTTGCTGGGACCCCCCAGGGACTGCCTCAGTGCCCCCTTCTGGGATCCCCTGCATGCCATGAGACCCCCCCCCCGCATCCCCTGTTGGCACCCCACAGCGCCTCTATTGAGACCCTCCTAATCCCCCCTGCTGGAACCTACACCCCCAGCCAGTGCTGCCCACCCCATACCCCCCCCCCGCTGGGAGCTCGCCCCCAAGTCAGTGCCCCCCAGCACCTCCTGCTGTGAGCCCCCCACACACCTAGCACCTCACAGCACCCCCCGCTGGGACATACACCCCCAGCCAGTGCCCCCCACTGCACTCCCCCACCTAGTGATCCCTGACCCATAGTGCCCACCCCATGCCAGGAGCTCCCCCCACCCCAGCCAGTGGCCTCCCCACAGCACCCAGGACAGGATTTCATGGAATGGTGCCACCTTGTGGCCAGTGATGGCCCTCACACCCCAGGCCTGCCCCACCAGCCAGCCGGGCCCAGGGCAATTGTGCGGGGCAGGGGGTGGGAACCCCAGTGCTGGGCTAGCAGAGGCTGCAGGTTGGGAGTGAGGGGCACCAACAGAGCTAGGGGGGCAGGGCTGGGGTGCAGGGCTGGGCTACCAGGGTCTGCGAGTCGGGAGTGAGGGGCACCGGCAGGGCTGGGCTAGCAGGGGGCGGAGTCAATCAGTGGGTGTGGCTTGTGAGGCATGGGGGGGCTGGGGGCTGTGAGATGATGTTGGGGTGTTATTTGAAAAGGGGGGACATAGGGAGGGGTTGATGCTATGGCTCCCAGGGGTCCCCCGGATATCGGGGGGAGACGCTCACTGCCATCAGCCCAGCCCCCTTGGGGGGCAGGGAAGGGGGGCCCCTCTCTGGGGCCATCAGCAGGGGGAGCCCGTCGGAAAGAGGAAGGAAAAGGGGGGTGGGGTGATGGGGGGAACGAGGCCGCAGAGGGAGGGAAGGAGGCAGAGCTGGGGGGAAGCTGGGGAGCGAGACGGAGCCCCGGGTGGAGAGAGGGAACGAAGTGGCCGAGAGGAGAGAGACGCTCCAGGGGCCTGCGGGGGCCGGGGGCCGGAGCAGCCAGCCGGGGCAGGGACGACAGCAGGAGAAGGGGGCCGGCGGAGAGAGAGAAAAGGGGCGAAGCAGAGAAAAAGGAGAGAAAGAAAAGCAGCGAGCGACGGGAACCCAGGAGAGGGGGACGAAGGAGAAAGTGCCTGACAGAGAGAAAGAAACGAAGGGACGAACCGGGGTGAAAAAGAGGAAGAGAGGCAAGAAGAAGAGGCAGACGCAGCCTGCGAGGAAGGAAAGAACGAGAGAGAGAACGAGAGAGAGAAACAAATGAGAAAGTGACTGAGGGCAAAGAGGTCTGAGCGAGTGGGCAGCGGAGGGAGAGAGGGGAAGGCGCGAGCGAGTGGGCAGCGGAGGGAGAGAGGGGAAGGCGCGAGCGAGTGGGCAGCGGAGGGAGAGAGGGGAAGGCGCGAGCGAGTGGGCAGCGGAGGGAGAGAGGGGAAGGCGCGAGCGAGTGGGCAGCGGAGGGAGAGAGGGGAAGGTGCGAGCGAGTGGGCAGCGGAGGGAGAGAGGGGAAGGTGCGAGCGAGTGGGCAGCGGAGGGAGAGAGGGGAAGGCGCGAGCAGAGGGAGAGAGACGTGAAGGAGCGAGCGAGGGGGAGAGGCGAAGGTGTGAGCGGACGGAGAGAGGTGAAGGAGCGAGCGAGGCGCGAGCGGAGGGGAGAGGCGAAGGAGCGAGTGGAGGGGAGAGGCGAAGGAGCGAGCGAGCGAGGCGCGAGCGGAGGGGAGAGGCGAAGGCGCGAGCGGACAGAGAGACGTGAAGGAGCGAGCGAGGCGCGAGCGGAGGGGAGAGGCGAAGGCACGAGCGGACAGAGAGACGTGAAGGAGCGAGCGAGGCGCGAGCGGAGGGGAGAGGCGAAGGCACGAGCGGACGGAGAGAGGTGAAGGAGCGAGCGAGGCGCGAGCGGAGGGGAGAGGCGAAGGCACGAGCGGAGGGGAGAGGCGAAGGCGCGAGCGGACGGAGAGACGCGAAGGAGCGAGCGAGCGGAGGGGAGAGGCGAAGGCGCGAGCGGACGGAGAGACGCGAAGGAGCGAGCAAGGGGAGGGGAGAGACGCGAAGGCGCGAGCGAGCAAGGCGCGAGCGGAGGGAGACAGCACGGCCATGTCGCAGGAGGGGTTCTACGACTGCGATCGGGCCCCCCCCGCGTCCCATGGCGTCAGAGCTGGGGGCACTCGGGGAGCACGAGGGCTCCATCGACCTGGCCGCCTACATCGGCGATGAGCAGCTGCTGTCGGAGCTTCTGCAGGGCCCCCCACAGCGGGCGCCGAAGAGCACCCCCTTCCCGGGCTACCTGCAGGGGGAGCCCTGGGGCTACGGAAACCCCCACAAGGGCTACGGCGCCCTGGTGAAGGAGGAGCCGCGGGGGGCAGAGCCCGGGCACCGCAGTGGCTACAACCCCCTGCCCTTCCAGGTGGCGCATTGCGGGCAAACGGCCGTCAGCCTGCCACCGGGGGGCGCCAGCCCAGCCCTGCGCACGCTCAAGGTAAGGTGCTCCTCACTCCCGACCCGCAGCCCCCAGGGCCCTCCCGCTCCCGACCCACAGCCCCCCACGGTGCCCCTCACTCCCGACCCGCAGCCCCCAGGGCCCTCCCGCTCCCGACCCGCAGCCCCCCACGGTGCCCCTCACTCCCGACCCGCAGCCCCCAGCGCCCTCCCGCTCCAGACCCGCAGCCCCTCACGGTGCCCCTCACTCCCGACCCGCAGCCCCCAGCGCCCTCCCGCTCCCGACCCGCAGCCCCCCACGGTGCCCCTCACTCCCGACCCGCAGCCCCCAGGGCCCTCCCGCTCCCGACCCACAGCCCCCCACGGTGCCCCTCACTCCCGACCCGCAGCCCCCAGGGCCCTCCTGCTCCCGACCCGCAGCCCCCCACGGTGCCCCTCACTCCCAACCGCAGCCCCCAGCGCCCTCCCGCTCCAGACCCGCAGCCCCCCATGGTGCCCCTCACTCCCGACCGCAGCCCCCAGCACCCTCCCGCTCCAGACCCGCAGCCCCTCACGGTGCCCCTCACTCCCGACCCGCAGCCCCCAGGGCCCTCCCGCTCCCGACCCGCAGCCCCCCATGGTGCCCCTCACTCCCGACCGCAGCCCCCAGCGCCCTCCCGCTCCAGACCCGCAGCCCCTCACGGTGCCCCTCACTCCCGACCCGCAGCCCCCAGCGCCCTCCCGCTCCCGACCTGCAGCCCCCCACGGTGCCCCTCACTCCCGACCCGCAGCCCCCAGCGCCCTCCCGCTCCCGACCCGCAGCCCCTCACAGTGCCCCTCACTCCCGACCCGCAGCCCCCAGCGCCCTCCCGCTCCCGACCCGCAGCCCCCCACGGTGCCCCTCACTCCCGACCCGCAGCCCCCAGCGCCCTCCCGCTCCCGACCCGCAGCCCCTCACGGTGCCCCTCACTCCTGACCCGCAGCCCCCAGCACCCTCCCGCTCCCGACCTGCAGCCCCCCATGGTGCCCCTCAGTCCCGACCCGCAGCCCCCAGGGCGCCCCCCGCTCCCCTCCTGCAGCCCCTCAGCGCCCTCCGGCTCCCCTCCTGCAGCCCCCCAGTGCCCTCCCGCTCCCCTCCTGCAGCCCCCCATGGTGCCCCTCACTCCTGACCCGCAGCCCCCCAGCGCGCTCCCACTCCCCTCCTGCAGCTCCCCACGGTGCCCCTCACTCCCCTCCTGCAGCCCCTCAGCGCCCTCCCGTTGCCGTCCTGCTGCCCCCCACGGTGCCGCTCCCTCCTGACCCACAGCCCCCCAGTACCCTCCCTCTTTCGTCATGCAGCCCCCCACACTCCACTATGCCCCTCACTTGCAACCCGCAGCCCCCCAGCGCCCACCCATTCCCCTCTTGCAGTCCCCCGGTGCCCCTCACTGCCGACCCGCAGCCCCACGTGGCCCTTTCTCTCCCCAGGCGCCCCCCTGCAGCCCGCTGCTGGCCTCACCGGGCCCGGGGAAGGGGAAGAAGGCGGTGAACAAGGACAGCCTGGAGTACCGGCTGCGCCGCGAGCGGAACAACATCGCCGTGCGCAAGAGCCGGGACAAGGCCAAGCGGCGGGTGCTGGAGACGCAGCAGCGGGTGCTGGAGCTGGCGGCGGAGAACGAGCGGCTGCAGAGCCGGGTGGCGCAGCTGAGCCAGGAGCTCGACACGCTCCGGGCCCTGTTCCGCCAGCTGCCCGAGGCCGCTGGGCTGGGCAAGGGGCTGGGCGGCTGCCCCTGAGAGAGCCCCCAATAAACCTGCTGACATGCCCGGCCCTGGTGATCTGTGGGGGGCGCGGCAGGGGAGCCGATCACTGGCACCCAGGGTCACTGTCCCGGTGATCGGGGGGGGCACCGAACGCTGGTGCCCGGGGTCACTGTCCTGGTGATCGGGGGGGGGCACCGAACGCTGGTGCCCGGGGTCACTGTCCTGGTGATCGGGGGGGGAACCAAACACTGGTCCCCGGGGTCACTGTCCCGGTGATCGGGGGGGGCACCGATCACTGGTGCCCGGGGTCACTGTCCCGGTGATCGGGGGGGCACCAATCGCTGGCGCCCGGGGTCACTGTCCCGGTGATCGGGGGGGGCCGATCGCTGGTCCCCGGGGTCACTGTCTCGGTGATCAGAAGGGGCACCGATCGCTGGTCCCCAGGATCACTGTCCCGGTGATCGGGGGGGGGGCACCGATCGCTGGTCCCCGGGTCACTGTCCCAGTGATCGGGGGGGGCACCGATCGCTGGTCCCCGGTGACTGTCCCGGTGATCGGGGGGGGCACCGATCGCTGGTCCCCGGGTCACTGTCCCGGTGATCGGGGGGGGCACCGATCGCTGGTCCCCGGGGTCACTGTCCCGGTGATCGGGGGGGCACCGATCGCTGGTCCCCGGGGTCACTGTCCCGGTGATCGAGGGGGGAACCGATATCGCTGGTCCCCGGGATCACTGTCCCGGTGATCGGGGTGGGCACCGATCGCTGGTGCCCGGGGTCACTGTCCCGGTGATCGGGGGGGCATCGATCGCTGGTCCCCGGGGTCACTGTCCCGGTGATCGAGGGGGCACCGAGCGCTGGTCCCCGGGATCACTGTCTCGGTGATCGGGGGGGCATCGATCGCTGGTCCCCAGGGTCACTGTCCCGGTGATCGGGGGGGGAACCAAACACTGGTCCCCGGGGTCACTGTCCCGGTGATCGGGGGGGCACCGATCACTGGTGCCCGGGGTCACTGTCCCGGTGATCAGAAGGGGCACCGATCGCTGGTCCCCAGGATCACTGTCCCGGTGATCGGGGGGGGCACCGATCGCTGGTCCCCGGGTCACTGTCCCGGTGATCGGGGGGGGGCACCGATCGCTGGTCCCCGGGTCACTGTCCCGGTGATGGGGGGGGGCACCGATCGCTGGTCCCCGGGTCACTGTCCCGGTGATCGGGGGGGGATCGATCGCTGGTCCCTGGGGTCACTGTCCCGGTGATCAGGGGGGCACCGAACGCTGGTGCCCGGGGTCACTGTCCCAGTGATCGGGGGGGGGAACCGAACACTGGTCCCCGGGGTCACTGTCCCGGTGATCGGGGGGGGCACCAATCACTGGTGCCCGGGGTCACTGTCCCGGTGATCGGGGGGGCACCAATCGCTGGTCCCCGGGTCACTGTCCCGGTGATCGGGGGGGGCACCGATCGCTGGTCCCCGGGTCACTGTCCCGGTGATCGGGGGGGGCACCGATCGCTGGTCCCCGGGGTCACTGTCCCGGTGATCGAGGGGGGAACCGATCGCTGGTCCCCGGGGTCACTGTCCCGGTGATCGGGGGGGAACCGATCGCTGGTCCCTGGGATCACTGTCTCGGTGATCGGGGGGGCATCGATCGCTGGTCCCCAGGGTCACTGTCCCGGTGATCGGGGGGGGGACCGAACACTAGTCCCCGGGGTCACTGTCCCGGTGATCGGGGGGGAACCGATCGCTGGTGCCTGAGGTCACTGTCCCGGTGATCGGGGGGGGGGCACCGATCGCTGGTGCCCGAGGTCACTGTCCCGGTGATCGGGGGGGGCATCGATCGCTGGTCCCCGGGGTCACTGTCCCGGTGATCGGGGGGGCACCGATCGCTGGTGCCCGGGGTCACTGTCCCGGTGATCGGGGGGGCACCGATCGCTGGTCCCCGGGGTCACTGTCCCTGTGATCGGGGTGGGACCGATCGCTGGTGCCCGGGGTCACTGTCCCGGTGATCGGGGGGGGCACCGATCGCTGGTGCCCGAGGTCACTGTCCCGGTGATCGGGGGGGCACCGATCGCTGGTCCCCGGGGTCACTGTCCCGGTGATCGGGGGGGGACCGATCGCTGGTGCCCGGGGTCACTGTCCCGGTGATCGGGGGGGAACCGATCGCTGGTCCCTGGGGTCACTGTCCCGGTGATCGGGGGGGGGACCGATCGCTGGTGCCCGGGGTCACTGTCCCGGTGATCGGGGTGGGACCGATCGCTGGTGCCCGGGGTCACTGTCCCGGTGATCGGGGTGGGCACCGATCGCTGGTCCCCGGGGTCACTGTCCCGGTGATCGGGGGGGGACTAATCGCTGGTCCCTGGGGTCACTGTCTCGGTGATCGGGGGGGGGGATCGATCGCTGGTGCCTGGGGTCACTGTCCCGGTGATCGGGGGGGGGGACCGATCACTGGTGCCCGGGGTCATGGTCCCAGTGATCGGGGGGGCACCGATCACTGGTTCCCGGGGTCACTGTCCCAGTGATCGGGGGGGGCACCGATTGCTGGTGCCCGGGGTCACTGTGCTCTGTGGGGAAGCGGGGGTCCCAGCACCCCCTGGTCACCTTTCACCGCCGTGGAAGGGCAGGCGGGAGTCGGGCAAGCCCAGGCTGCTCCCCCTATTTGGAAGAAATACTAGGCCTGCAGGGTGTTATAGGAAACTGAGGCAGAGACGCAGCCAGGCAGGAACAGGGCAGCGACCCTGGTCCAGCCACAAATCCAGGGAGGTCACCTGTATTGGGGCACAGGTTGGGGGGCCTAACCACAGGACCCCCAAAGCTGGGGGGATCCTGGTCAGGCTGGCTCGCTGCCCCAAAGCCCCCACCAGGACTGCACTGGGCAGACCCGGACGCCTGGGTCCCGTCCCAGGCTCTCTCCGCCGGCCTGGGAGCTATGGGGGACCCGCGGGGCGCTGGCCCGGACGCCTGGGTCCCGTCCCAGGCTCTCTCCGCCGACCTGGGAGCGATGGGGGACCCGCGGGGCGCTGGCCCGGACGCCTGGGTCCCGTCCCAGGCTCTCTCCGCCGGCCTGGGAGCGATGGGGGACACGCGGGGCGCTGGCCCGGACGCCTGGGTCCCGTCCCAAGCTCTCTCCGCCGGCCTGGGAGCGATGGGGGACCCGCGGGGCGCTGGCCCGGATGCCTGGGTCCTGTGCTCTGGCCGGTCTCCCCTCTCCCGGCCGCGGTGTTGTGCAATGCCGGTTTGTTCAGCCCGCGGTCGGTGTCTCAACCTCCAGACCTTCCAGGGGGAGGTGGGGCATACACACCGTCCCCCCCAGGGGTGGTGCGTCCCCCATGTCCCCCTGTCCCCCAGATCCCCCCAGCGTGGGCCAAGGCCCTGCCCCCGCACCCCCGGCCGGGGAGATTGCACCAAATTGTGAAACAGGCCGTTACCATGCCCCCGCCCCCCCCCCGGGGTTTCCATGGGGCCGGTTTGCGAAACTCCCGGCCAGGCTCTCACCACCCGCAGGGCGGAGCTGGGAGATCCCCTCCCCCGCCCTGCGCACCCCCCCTCTGCCCCGCTTCCCCCTTTGTGCCCCCCCCAGCAGGGAAACCCTCAACCCTCTGCACTCCCCTCCCACAGTCCCGGCTCCCAGCCCCCTCTGCTCTAACCACCAGCCCCCCATCCCCCGCCCCAAGCTAAGAGCGAACCCAGGAGTCCTGGCTCCCAGCCCCCCCTGCTCTAACCACCAGCTCCCCCTCCCCCGCCCCCAAGCTGGGAGCGAACCCAGGAGTCCTGGCTCCCAGCCCCCCCTGCTCTAACCACCAGCCCCCCCTCCCCCGCCCCCAAGCTGGGAGCGAACCCAGGAGTCATGGCTCCCAGCCCCCACCCATGGCAGCGTGTGAACAGACCACTCGGGGGTTCTGCGTTGGTGCTTTTGGACCCATTCACTGTTTATAAACAACTCGGTGTCCCCCCTCCCCAGGTCTCCGCTGGCTGCTCCTGGCACTCAGGACAGGCCTGTAGGTCCTACGTAAACAAGTCCCCATGAAGAAACGGTCAGTGGTGTAGCTCAGGCTGCAGGTGGGGCACAGAGAGCGTTGTAGGGCCTATGTCAACAGATGCCACCGTGGTGACTGGCAGGGAGGCTGGCATGGAGCGGGTCACCAGGGGACAGCTGGCTGATGCAATGATGCATAGGCCCTACATAAACAGACTCACTTATTGTAGGTCCTATGTACGTGCATCCTGAGATACAGCGGGGAGGGATTTGCCACGGGGTCCCTGTGCCTTTCCCACAGCTGCCGATTTCTCAGTCCCACATCAACAGGCCGACTTACGGTAGGTCCTACGTAAACCACTGCTGCGGAATGGAGGCTAGTGAGCAGATTGGGGGGGGTTCACCCCCCAGCAGACCGGGAAGGGGGTCCCTGGCACGGCGCCGGGGGCCAGCCCCCACCCAGCTATTCCTGCCCGGCGGTGGCCGCCAGCTGGCAGTAGAAGTGGGCGGCGAAGTCCGGGTCGACCTGCTCCAGCCGGGCCAGGAAGTGGTTGCGCTCCGGCTCGCTCCAGCCCCAGAACCACTGGTCCCAGAGGCGCAGCTGGCACTGGAAGAGGGAGGGGGGCGGGGCAGGCGCCCCGGAGAGGCTGAGCCCCTCCAGCCCCTCCAGCAGAGGGCGCAGCTTGCCGGGCACAGCCTTGGCCAGCAGGTCCCGCAGGAAGCGCTGGCGCTGGGGGGGCGCCCAGCCCGAGAACCAGTGCAGGACGCAGCGCATCTCCTGGGCCACCCCGCGCGCCAGCAAGGGGCGCTCCGCCATCTGGGGAGAGAGGGGTCAGCGCCGGGGTCAGAGCCCCGCCCCCTGGGGATAGCCCCCACCCTAGGCACAGCCCCGCCCCTGTGCTGTTAGCCCCACCCCCTGGGGATTGCTCCCCACCCTGGGCACAGCCCCGCCCCTGTGCTGTTAGCCCCGCCCCCTGGGGATAGCCCCCACCCTGGGCACAGCCCCACCCCTGTGCTGTTAGCCCCACCCCCTGGGGATAGCCCCCACCCTGGGCACAGCCCCACCCCTGTGCTCTTAGCCCCACCCCCCTGGGGATAGCCCCCACCCTGGGCACAGCCCCACCCCTGTGCTGTTAGCCCCACCCCCCTGGGGATTGCTCCCCACCCTGGGCACAGCCCCACCCCTGTGCTGTTAGCCCCACCCCCTTGGGGATAGCCCCCACCCTGGGCACAGCCCCGCCCCTGTGCTGTTAGCCCCACCCCCTGGGGATAGCCCCCACCCTGGGCACAGACCCGCCCCTGTGCTGTTAGCCCCACCCCCTGGGGATTGCTCCCCACCCTGGGCACAGCCCCACCCCCGTGCTGTTAGCCCTGCCCCCTGGGGATAGCCCCCACCCTGGGCACAGCCCCACCCCTGTGCTGTTAGCCCCACCCCCCTGGGGATAGCCCCCACCCTAGGCACAGCCCGGCCCCTGTGCTGTTAGCCCCACCCCCTGGGGATTGCTCCCCACCCTGGGCACAGCCCCCCCGTGCTGTTAGCCCCACCCCCTGGGGACAGCCCCCACCCTAGGCACAGCCCCGCTCCTGTGCTGTTAGCCCCGCCCCCTGGGGATAGCCCCCACCCTGGGCACAGCCCCGCCCCTGTGCTGTTAGCCCCACCCCCTGGGGATAGCCCCCACCCTGGGCACAGCCCCGCTCCTGTGCTGTTAGCCCCGCCCCCTGGGATAGCCCCCACCCTGGGCACAGCCCCCCCGTGCTGTTAGCCCCGCCCCCTGGGCAGGGGAGGGACAGAGCCCGGCCAGGGGAGAGCTCAGTCCTCACCCGGGTCCGCTGCGCGATCGCCAGACGTCTACAAGCGCAGCCACGGGCCAAGCCTCGTTTTCACCACGGCCCCGCCCGCGAGTGCCGGGCGCAAGCACACGAGCGTTTCCCGAGCGCAAGGACGCGCCTTCAGCTGGCGGCGGAAATAACCGACCGCCTCCGAACGGCCGCCGTCCAGCGCATGCGCAGTGACGGAACCGAGTCGGGGCCGGACGTGCTCGATATTTTCCGAGTAAGGACGGACGCGCCCGAGCGCTGCTGGACCTCACCTCCAGGTCTCGAGCCGCAACCCGAAAGCTCCCGAGGAGTGACGGAAAGTCCCGAAGCCCACTTCCTGGTGCGCGATGGCGCCGGCGCAGACCGAAACGAGGCCGGAAAGACCCGAAGAGCCGAGGCGGGGACTTCCGGGTGGGCGAAGGCTGCCGAGCGGCTCCGAAAAGAACCGAAGGTGCGCGAGGGGCGGCCTGGCAACGGCCGAGCGTCTCCGGAAAGAGCCGACGTGTCGCCGGAAGTTGCCGAGCGGGCCCGGGCCGGGCGAGGGAGGAGGCCGGCAGCGGCGCCACACAAGATGGCGGACGGGGAGGAGGTGACTCTGGACGGGAGGCCGCTGCAGGCGCTGCGGGTCGCCGACCTGAAGGCGGCCCTGCAGCAGCGCGGCCTGGCCAAGAGCGGCCAGAAGAGCGCGCTCATCAAGCGGCTCCGCGGGGTGAGGCGCGGGGCGCAGCGCGCATGCGCGGGGGGACCCCCGCTTCCCGCCCGGCACAGGGCCCGGGGGCCCGCGGGGAGCCAGCACGCATGCGCGGGGATCCCACCCTCGCACGGGCGGGGGGCGGGGAAAGGGGGAGCCCGGGAGGCGCAGGGGTGGGGGGAGGCCCGGGGTAGAGCCAACTGCCGCCAGCAGGGGGAGGCGGGGCTTGGGGAGATCGCACTGCCCCCTCCGGCGGGGGGCGGGGCTTGGGAGAGCCCATGGGCGGGGCTTGGGGAGATCCCATGACTGCCACCAATGGGGGGAGGGGCTAGAGATCCCAGTGCCGCTACCAACGGGGGGTGGGGCTTGAGGAGATCCCACTGCCGCCACCCATGGGGGCGGGGCTTGGGGAGATCCCACTTCCGCCACCAACGGGAAGCGGGGCTTGGGGAGATCCCACAGCTCCAACCAATGGGGGGAGGGGCTTGAGGAGATCCCATATCCGCCACCAATGGAGAGTGGGGCTTAGGGAGATCCCGTATCTGCCTCCAGTGGGGGGGCAGGCCTTGGGGAGATCCCGCAGCTCCAACCAATGGGGGGAGGGGCTTGAGGAGATCCCACTTCCGCCACCAATGGAGAGGTGCTGTTTGGGACATCCCACTGCCACCACCAATCGGGGGTGGGGCTTGGGGAGATCCCATTGCTACCACCAATGGAGGGGTGGCGGCGGCTTCAGGAATCCCACTTACCCCACCAATGGGGGCAGGGTTTAGGGAGATCTCACTGCTGACTCCAATAGGGAGTGGGGTTTAGGGGATCCCCTTGCTACCACAAACCACAGAGGTGAGGCTTGGGGGGATCCTCTTCCTACCACAAATTCAGGGTAGTTGAGGCTTGGGGAAATCCCACTGCTACCGCCAATGTGGGAGGCAGGGCTTCGTGTGGATGTTGTGTTGGACAGTTCATGGTTGGGGGAGTTGTGCTTCAGGGACACAGTTGGTTTGGTTGGAGAGTGAATATGCTAGCACTGGATGTCGGATTATTGTTGAATTACATGATTGGATTGGATTGGATGATCGATGTTGAGTTGAGTTGTGTCTGAGATACATGGTGGAATAGGCTGGATGGCAGCTGTTGTGTTGGACAGTCAACATTGGGTTGAGTTGCCGAGTAGTATGGAGGGAGTGGGTTGTATGGCAGATGTTGAGTTCAGCAATCTACACTGGATTAGGTTGTTGAGTTACAAAGTAGAATTAGATTGGGTGGCAGTTGTTTACTTCAATTGTAGTTGAGTTTTGCGAAGGAATTTGACTGGGTAGCAGTGGTTGAGTTAGGCAGCCAACATTGGGTTGGGTTTTAGTTGCACTGCGTAGTGAATTGTATTGGGCATTGGTGGTTGAGTTGGGCAGCCATCATTGGGCTGGGTTGTAGTTGAGTTGGGCGGTAGAATTGGATTGGGCAGTGGTGGTTTAGTTGGGCATTCAATGTTGGTTTGTTCTGTAGTTGAGTTGGGCGGTGGAATTGGATTGGGTGGTGGTGGTTGTGTTGGACAGCCGATGTTGGGCTGGCTTCTAGTTGAGTTGTGTGATGGAACTAGATTGGGTGGTGGTGGTTGGGTTGGGCTGGTTTGCCCTTGAGTTGTGCAGAGGAATTGGATTGGACAATGGTGGTTTAGTTGGGCATCCAATGTTGGAGTGGTTTGTAGTTGAGTTGGGCGGTGGAATTGGATTGGGCAGCGGTGGTTGGATTGGGCAGCCAGTGTTAGGTCGGATTCTACTAGAGTTGGGCAGTTGAATTGGATTGGGTGGTGGTGGTTGTGTTCGACAGCTGATGTTGGGTTGGGTTGTAGTTGAGTTCTGCGGTAGTATTTCAGATTGAGTGGTGGTGGTTTAGTTAGGCAGCCAATCTTGGGCTGGGTTCTAGTTGAGTTGTGCAATTGAACTGGATTGGGCAGTGGTGGTTGGAGTGGGCAGCCGACTTTGGGCTGGGTTCTAGCTGAGTTGGGCGGTGGTGGTTGCATTGTACAGATGACATTGGGTTGGGTTCTAGTTGAATTGGGCCATGGAATTGGATAGGGCGGTGGTGGTTGGGTTGGGCTGGGTTGTAGTTGAGTTGGGCAGTGGAATTGGATTGGGCAGTGGTGTTTGTGTTGGACAGCCGATGCTGGGTGGTGGAATTTAATTTGGTGGTGGTGGTGAAGTTTGGTATGCAGTGTTGGGTTGGGTTATAGTTCATTTGGGCAGTGGAATTGGATTGGGAGGTGGTGGTTGTGTTGGACAACCGACGTTGTGCTTGGTTCTAGTTGAGTTTTGCGATGTAACTGAATTGGGCGGTGGTGGTTGGATTGGACAGCTGACATTGGGTTGGGTTATAGTTGAGTTGGGCAGTGGAATTGGATTAGGTAACAGTGGTTGGGTTGGGCTGGGTTTTAGTTGAGTTCGGCAGTGGAATTGGATAGGGCGGTGGTGGTTGTGTTGGACAGCTGATGTTGGTCTGGTTTCTAGTTGAGTTGTGCAGTGGAACTGGACTGCGTGGTGGTGGTCGTTGGATTGGACATCCGACGTTGGGTTAGGTTGTAGTTGAGTTGGTCAGTGGAACTGGATTGGGCCATGGTGGTTAGTTGGGCAGCCTGTGTTGGGCTGGGTTCTAGCTGAGTTGGGCGATGGAATTGGATTGGGTGGTGGAGGTTGGGTTGGGCAGGGTTCTCGTTGAGTTGTGCGGTGGAATTTTCTTGGGCCGTGGTGGTTGGGTCGGACAGCTGATGTTGGGCTGGGTTGTAGTTGATTTGTGCGTTTGCATTGGATTGGGTGGTGGTTTAGTTTGGCCGCCGGCATTGGGCTGGGTTGTAGTTCAGGTGTGCGGTGGAATTGGATTGGGTGGTGGTCGTGTTCAGGTTACGTATACCCATCTCATTTGGGTTGAGTGCCCTGGGGTTTTTCCAGCTGGGAGTAGAAATTGGCGATGGAATCTGGCTTTTTGTCTACTGCAGTTTTGTTTGCTTACAAAGAACATACATAGTCTCGTTTTTCTGCAAGCAGGAAGAATCCAGCACCAGCAGATGATTCCTTTGCTTGCTGTCCCAGGCTTGTCTTCCAGCCAGTTATGTGCCTAAAAAGCTTTTGCCTTTCGTTTTCTCTTCAGGCCACGTTACTGTGCTTCCAATCTGCCTGCTTGGCTTTCTCTCTGTGTCCATGTTTCTCTCTCGCTTGTGCTGAGTCTAGTTCTCTCACACTCTGACACACATGTACCCGTATCCTGAAAACAATACTCGGTGAGAACCTGAGGGCTTGGCTACACTCGAAACCCCGAAGCACTGCTGCGGAGCGCTTTGAAATGTGAGTGTGGTCGCGGTGCCAGCGCTGGGAGAGAGCTCTCCCAGCGCTGCACGTACTCCACCTCCCCGTGGGGTTTAGCTTGCAGCGCTGGGACTTGCTGCACTCAGGGGGTGTTTTTTCACACCCCTGAGCGAGAAAGTTGCAGCGCTGTAAAGCGCCAGCGTAGCCAAGGCCTTTGTGTCTGAGTTGTTTGTATTCTTGAGTGGCCTTGGGTGTGCCTTGGAGACGCCTACGGTTACTTGTGCTAAGCCTGAGCGAAGGGCAGCTTTTCATCTCACTGATAATAATGGGCTTTGAATCCAGTCTGTAACAGCGAGCCGACCTGGGTGGGGTTGGATGGCCACTCTTGTGTTCTTCTGTTGGGTTACTCACATGGCAGCTGTGGACGGGGCGGCCGATGGATTGAGATGGGTGAGTTGAAAGGTGGCTGTTGAGTGCGATGGATGGGGATGTCGGCGGGTTGAGCAAGGCTGACAGGTGTTGTGTCGTGGTGGAGTTGGTTTGGATGGCGGATCCACTGGGAAGGTCCAGAAACATAGCAGAGGCTGTTCGGAGACTGATGCGGTGGTGGGTTTTCAGGGCTGTCTAGCTAGGTCTGCGGCTGGTAGAGGGTCTTGTGGGTTGGATGGCAAACACTGACTTGGTCAGCCCATGGGTGTCGTGTTGAGAGAGTTGACTGGGGGGGTCTTGGGTTGTGCAGTGGGTTACAGAGTAGACATTGCATGGGTAGGGTTGAGTCAGGCCTTGAATGTAGCCTTGATGGGATGACTGCTGGGTTGGAGGGCTGCGAATTGGGTGGGAAGATGGTCATCAGGGCGGGCGAGCGTAGCTGGGTTGGGTCAAGTCACGAATGAAGGCTGGAGGTGGGGGATGTGGCTTTGGAAGGGTAGGGAGAGGGTTTTGGGTTGGGCTGCAGAGGCAGTCCATTGAGGGAGTTAGGTTGTGGATGGGTTAAAGGAGAGCACTTGGATGGTTGTGTGGGGTCACGCGTGTGAGGGTTGGGCTCAGCTGGGCGGTGGCAGGCCCTGTCTGTAGGGGCGGGACAGGAGGGCTTGGTGGAGCTGGGGTGGGGGGGCCAGTGCTGGGGCCCCCTCAGCAGCAGGGAGCTGTCTCTGAGCTCGGTGTCTGTCTGCCCCAGGCCCTGATGCTTGAGAACCTCCAGAAGCACTCAACCCTGCACGCCACCTTCCAGCCCAACTCCCAGGTGAGACACCGTCATGAGCACCGGGGAGGAGGGACCTGAGCACAAGTGCAGGCAGCTCTTCCATAGCCCCAGCCACTGCCAGCCCACAGTGAGGGAAGGGGGGCTGTTCCCTCTTCTAGCTCTGCCTCTAACCACTAGAGCCCACTGCCTTCCCAGAGCCAGGAGAGAGCCCAGGAGTCCTGGCTCCCAGCCCCCCTCTCCCAATCTCTTCCCAGAGCCGGTGAGAGAACCCAGGAGTCCTGGCCCCCAGTCCCCTCCCAGACCCATGGAGAGAACCTAGGAGTCCTGGCTCCCAGCGCCCCACCCCAACCACTAGAGCCCATTGCCTTCCCAGAGCAAGGAGAGAACCCAGGAGTCCTGATTCCTAGCCTCCCCTGCTCTAACCACTAGCCCCCTCTTCCCCCCAGAGCCAGGGACGGAACCCAGGAGTCCTGGCTCCCAGGCACACCCCCACTCTAACCACCATCCCCCCTCCCCCTGCAGAGCAAGGGATGGAACGCAGGCATCCTGCCTCCTCACCCTCTCATCTCCCTGCAGATCGGCGAGGAAATGAGCCAGAACAGCTTCATCAAGCAATACCTGGAGAAGCAGCATGAACTGCTGCAGCAGCGGCTGCAGAGGGAGGCACGGGAGGCAGCTGAACTGGAGGGTGAGTGTGGGGTGGGGCCCAGTCCCTAGTGTCAGTGCCCAAGGACCCTGGTTCTTTTCAGCCGGGGGTAGGGGGTGACCACTGGGCACATCTGATTGCCTGGGATTCCCCTCAGCATTCAGCCAGTGGGCATGAGGCGTCTTCAGAACCTAAGCCACCGGGTGAGGTGGAAATGGGTGCCTTTGATTGGCTGACTGCAGAGGGAGTGTCAGCCAATGGCAGGGCTGCGGCCAGGTTTGCATCTCTGGGTCTGCCCAGTAATACCTGCATCCTTCCCCCTTTCTGTGGCTGGAGCGAGCTTTGCCCTCTGCATCTGGAGCAGGTGGCTGACTGGACTCTAGAACCCTGGGATCTAGAACAGCATGCTCTGGAGCTGGTGTTCTGGAGTGGGATTCTGGAATGAGTGGTCTGGAATCTAGAAAACATAGCACTTGGGTTGGTCTAGAACATGCTGCCCCAGTCTGGAATTCGCTCCGGAAGGGTGTGTGGGACCCAGAAGTCTGAGGTGATCTAGAACCTTGCTCTCCCCAGGGGTGTGTCATTGCCTCTGGTCATGAGCTCTCTTCGCCCCACTAACCAAGCACTTTAGAACCAGGGGTCTAGACCGAGACACTTAGAATATTGCTTGGGTCTAGACCCCTCGGTGCACTCTTTGAGACCATATTCAGCAGAGATCTAGAATGCTGTCTGCTCCAGATAAGAGTTTTGAGAGACCAGGATACAGTCTAGAACCTAGATCACTCTAGATCCATGCCACTCAGTTTTGAAGTGAACACTGGCTCCCATGATCCTTTGCTATCTGGAGGCGAGATCTGGTCGGGGTGCAGGGGGTCAGAGTACTGCAGTTGCAGAAACCTCACTGCCTGAGGAGCTAGAAAACCAGAGAGTCAGCAAGAATGGAGAAGGAAGGTGCTGGGTCTAGAACAGGTGAGTTCTGGCTCAGATGGAGCGAAGTTCTAGATCACCGGGTGGTGAGTTCTGTCCAAGCGGGATCTGGATTCAACAGGCTGGGCCTGGCCTGGGTATCCAGAAGGGAGAGGTTCTGGATCGGGGGTGGTGCAAACGTCTAGAACAGGATGCAGCCTGGACTTCAGGCCCAGCTCCTCAAGCTGATGGTTCCCTGTCACTTCCAAGCCTCTGGGAAGAGCTACCCCATCTCCCGGGAGAGAAACGACTCTGACGAGGAGGGGACCAGGAGGCAGGAGCGCCGCTCCACCCGGGTCAGGCAGGTCAGTGCTGCAGCATAGAGCTGAGGGCGCCGGGCTGCAGGGAATGGGGCAGGAGCAGCAGGGGGTGCCGGGCTGCGGGGAGCGGAGCAGGTGCAGCAGGGGGCACTGGGCTGCGGGGAGCGGAGCAGGTGCAGCAGGGGGCACTGGGCTGCGGGGAGCGGGGCGGGGCAGCAGGGGGCACAGGGCTGCGGGGAGCGGGGCGGGGCAGCAGGGGTCACTGGGCTGCACAGAGCCAAGTAGGGGCAGTAGGAGGCGCTGGGCTGCAGGGAGCGGGGCGGGGCAGCAGGGGGCACTGGGCTGCACAGAGCCAGGCAGGGGCAGCAGGGGGCACTGGGCTGCAGGGAGTGGGGCAGGAGCAGCAGGGGGTGCCGGGCTGCAGGGAGCGGGGCAGGGGCAGCAGGGGGCACTGGGCTGCACAGAGCCAGGCAGGGGCAGTAGGGGGCGCTGGGCTGCACAGAGCCAGGCAGGGGCAGCAGGGGGCTCTGGGCTGCACAGAGCCAGGCAGGGGCAGTAGGAGGCTCTGGGCTGCAGGGAGCGGGGCAGGGGCAGCTGGGGGCACTGGGCTGCACGGAGCCAGGCAGGGGCAGCAGGGGGCTCTGGGCTGCACAGAGCCAGGCAGGTGCAGCAGGGGGCACTGGGCTGCAGGGAGCGGGGCAGGGGCAGCAGGGGGCACTGGGCTGCACAGAGCCAGGCAGGGGCAGTAGGAGGCGCTGGGCTGCACAGAGCCAGGCAGGGGCAGTAGGAGGCGCTGGGCTGCACAGAGCCAGGCAGGGGCAGTAGGAGGCGCTGGGCTGCACAGAGCCAGGCAGGGGCAGTAGGAGGCGCTGGGCTGCAGGGAGCGGGGCAGGGGCAGCAGGGGGCTCTGGGCTGCAGGGAGCGGGGCAGGGGCAGCAGGGGGCTCTGGGCTGCACAGAGCCAGGCAGGAGCAGCAGGGGGTGCTGGGCTGCGGGGAGCGGGGCAGGGGCAGCAGGGGGCACTGGGCTGCACAGAGCCAGGCAGGGGCAGTAGGAGGCGCTGGGCTGCAGGGAGCGGGGCAGGCGCAGCAAGGGGCGCTGGGCTGCACGGAGCCAGGCAGGCGCAGCAGGGGGCGCTGGGCTGCAGGGAGTTGGGTGGGGGGCAGCAGGGGGCGCCAGGCTGCAGGGAGCGGGGCAGGGGCAGCAGGGGGCGCCGGGCTGCACGGAGCCAGGCAGGCGCAGCAGGGGGCACTGGGCTGCAGGGAGTGGGTGGGGGGCAGCAGGGGGCGTTGGGCTGCAGGGAACGGGGCGGGGGCTTGGCAAGGGGCACCGTGGGGGGGTACCCGGGCTGCGAGGAGCAGGGAGAGGATGGCGCACTGTGCTGCAGGGTGTGGGGGGGCCAGAGTGAGGGGGACAGGGGGCGCCGTGCTGGAGGGTGTGGGGGGGGGACAGGGGACGCTGAGCATTGAGGGGGCAGCAGGGAGCACCCTCTCTGAGCCGCTCCCCTTCTCTCCCAGGCCAGAGCCACCAAGCCCCCGGAGGGCACCCAGGCCATGGGGCCAGAGGAGCGGGAGGCGCCCCCTAGGGGCCGGAGGAGCGTGCCACGGCCCACCCTGAAGCTGGAGGAGGAGGAGGACGAGGAGGAGGAAGACGAGGAGGAAGAGGAGGACGAGGAGGAGGAGGAGGACGAGGAGGAGGAGGAGGAAGCAAAGGCTCTGGAGGGGAAGGAGGCTTCTCGGGGGATGGGGGAAGCCTGGGCCCCAGGCCCTCAGGCGAGCAGCTCACCCCAGGAAATCAGGGGGTCCTGGCAGGAGAAGGGGGGGCTTATGGTCCCAGCACCCCAACAGACAGGAGTGCCCAGATCCCCAGCACCCCAGGAAGTGGGAGGGGGCCGATCTCCGGCACCCCAGGAAGTGCGGTGGCCTGAGGCCCAGGGAATGGGGGGCCCCAGATCACCAGGGCCCCAAGAAAGGGGGTCAGCCCAGGCCCTGGAGCCCCAGGAGACAGAGGGGCCCAGAGCTCCCGAGCCCCAGGAAAGGGGGGTGACCGGGACCTTGGAATCCCAGGGAAGTGGGACAGTTGTGACTCCAGCCCCCGAGGAGAAGGGGGAGCCCAGCCTGCCAGACCCCCAGGAAAAGGGGGAGCCCAGCCTAATGGCCCCCCAGAAGAAGGAGGAGCCCAGCCTGCCAGCTCCCCACGAGAAGGGGGAGCCCAGCCTGCCAGACCCCCAGGAAAAGGGGAAGTCCAGCCCAACAGCCCCCCACGAGAAGGGGGATCCCAGCCTACTGGCCCCCCATGAGACGGAGGAACCCAGCCCACCAGCCCCCCAGGCAAAGGCGGAGGCCAGCCCGCCGGCCCACCAGGAGAAGGGGCAGCCCAGCCCAACGGCTCCCCTGCTGCAGGATTCCTCAGAGAAGAAGGGAGTGGCTGGACTCCAGGAAGACATGGGGGTCCCCCAGGAGGAGGCAGAGGAGCCCCCTGAGATCTCACAAGAAGAGGGGGTGGCTGCAACCGCCAGCTCCCCAGCCCCTCCCCAGCTGACAGAAGGGGAGGCACCAATGGCCCCCCCTGAGGAGGATGAGCCCCCTCCCCCACTGCTGACCAAGGAGGCCCCCCCCAGTCAGAAAAGGCCGTCAGGGACCCACCCAGCATCACCTTCCCCTCCCCCCCAGTGCCGGCGGAGGGGTGGGTCCAACTCAGACTCCGACTCAGACTCCACTTCCTCCGGATCCCGCTCCAGCCGTTCCGAGTCGCCCACCGGGAAGCACGAGGCCTCACGCTCCAGCTCCAGCAGCAGCAGAAAGGTGAGCCCTGAGCCGCCTGCCCTGCTCCCTGTGTGATCTAGAACCCGACCCTACGCCAGAGCCATGTTCAGGGGGGCTAGGCCTGTTCCAGACCCAGTCTCTGTGTTCTAGATCACCTTCCCCACCAGCTCCCTGTGCGATCTAGAACCCAACCCTACGCCAGAGCCATCTTCAGGGGGGCTAGGCCTGTTCCAGACCCAGTCTTGGATTTCTAAATTTCCCTCCCCCTCCAGCTCCCTGTGCGATCTAGAACCCGACCCTACGCCAGAGCCATGTTCAGGGGGGTTAGGCCTGTTCCAGACCCAGTCTTGGAGTTCTAAATCCCCTCCCCCACCAGCTCCGGCTCCCTGTGCGATCTAGAACCCGACCCTACACCAGAGCCATTTCCTGGAGGACTAGGCCTGTTCCAGATCCAGTCTTGGTGTTCTAGATCCCCTTCCCCACCAGCTCCTGCTCCTGTGTGATCTAGAACTCAACCCTACGCCAGAGCCATGTTCTGGAGGGCTAGGCCTGTTCCAGGCCCAGTCTTGGTGTTCTAGGTTGCAGTCTCCTCTTATAGACCCAAAAAGGTGCCCCGTTTCTCCATGATCTAGTTCTGGGTCCCATTCCTGCTCCCCTTCCTGGGGTGCTGGGCTCGCTTCAGGTGCAGGGGGGCATTCTAGAGTCTAGCCAAGCTCCAGACCCTGCAGGGGCAACTGCCTCTCCATACAGATCCTGCCTCTGGCGCTGGCTATTAGTGACCATAACAGAGAAGCTGAACATCATGGGGGGCGCCCCCCCAGTAGTATCTACATTCAGAAAGGAATCGATACCAACCGAGACTGCTGGTGACCCAGAAAATCAGAGGACCAGGGGAAAATGCTTGCAAACCGCAGGGAGAGTCAGGGAGGCTCAGTTTGCAGCTATTCTCCCAGGGAATAGTCGGGAGGAGGCTGGGAGAAGCCAAACAGGAGTCAGAGCAGGGACAGAGGAGCAGCTTGAAAGAGACAGCCGGTGCCACAGCAGGAGTGGCAGGAAGCCCGTCGGAAGCAGGGAGTGTGGCACGAAGGGAGCCCAAGGTCATGGCAGAGACGCGCTCTCGGCATCGCTCCTCGCTGACCGGCCACGGGTCAATTCCCACCTCCCTCCCCAGCCGCTCTCGGTGGGTGACGGGGCTGAGGACGCAGCGCACGGTGATGACAACCTGGCGTGATGCCCCAGGCCCAGGCTCTGTGCTAGGGAACTGGCCTCGCGCCCAGCAGGCTGGCACCTCGCTCCCGTGACGCCCGTTTCTCCTGGCAGTGCCAGGCCCGGCTAAGCTCTAGCAAAGAGCCGCGGGATCGGCCCTGAGCTGGGCCCCACAGGCTGTAGGAAGGGAAATCTGCCTTGCCAGTCAGCCCATGGATCCATATGCAGGGATGGGCAGCGAGCCTGGGCCAAGCTCCCTCCCCAAGGGCTCCTAGCCCAGTGAGCGGGGCAGGGCTCTCCTGGGTCAGTGACGCGCCCTGGGAACCCCAATCCTCGCTCGCCGCGCAGCTGCCCTCAGGAAAGCTCCCGGCACGGTAGGAGAGAGCCCGAGGTCCCTGGGCGCCCAGTGCCCACCCCTGGCACCCTGCACGCAGAGCCATCCCCGAGCTCCAAGGCACTGGGAGAAAGGCCAGAGCCAGGCTGCGGGAGAGCCGGCAAAGCCTGGGCCTGCTCAGCGGGGAGCAGGGGCGACCGCGGGGCCACGGCACAGGGCTGTAAACTCCTGGCTGGGCCGGAGACAGGGATGGGGGCACCCGAGCAGGGGTCAGGAAGATGCAGCAGGTTTCCAGCAGGCAGAATTTCCGTTAACCCTTGGAACTCACTGCCAAGGGATGGGCTGAGGCCAGAAGTTGAAGGGAGTTTGACACACAACGAGCCACATTCCTGGAGGCCGGGTCCAGCGACGGCTATTGGCCAAGCTGGTCAGGGACGCGGCCCCCAGCGCCAGTGGCCCCAGAGCTTGGGCTGCCAGGAGCTGGCTGGCTCGCTGGATTGCCCTGTTCTGGCCAGTCGGACGCAGCGTGCTGGGCAAGAGGGGTCCGGTTCTTAGGTTCCAGGGCCTGTGATGTTCTAGACCCTGCGGACCCCCCCATCCGCTCCCAATTCTGTTCAGACCCCATCCCTCTCCAAACTCTACATCCTGGTTCCAGATCCACCTGGCAGTTCTAGATCCTGACCAAGTTCTCGAGCCCCAAGGAGCCAGAGTCCTGCTCCCCATCTGGTCGATACTCTAGATCCGGCTCTAGGTCGCCTCCCCCTATTCCAGATCTCATCTGGGGGCGATGCCTCACTAAAGCTCTGTCTGTTTATCTGGATGTCCCAGTCGCGCAGCCCTGACGCCTCACGGGCCGGCCCCAGCTCCCCACGCACCAAAGAGCCCTCCCCAGCAAGACAGCAGGAGGCGCTGGAGAGTCCCATGGCAGAGGGCAGACCGGCCACCTCGCCCCCGCCGGCCCCCCAGAGACGCCCCAGCCACGGGCACCGGCACAGCCCGTTGTCGCAGCAGGTATGAGAGAGGGGCACGGGCCCCATTCCTCTGTGGAATGGGGTACCGGGCTGTGCCCTCCAGGGGGCACTGGCTCCGATCCGGCCCCAGGGCCAGTGAGAGAACGGGCTGGGGGGCGGGAATGGGTCCCCTCTAACACAGGCCCCTCGTCTGCCTCTCCCCACAGGGCGGCTCAGAGACCCCAGGGGGCCCAGCCAGGGTAGTGCCCACGGGGGACCCGCCGCGCCAGGCAGAGCAGAGGCAGCGTGCGAGGTAAGTGTGCAGAGGCTGGGAGAGGGGCAGCTCGGACACCTGAGTCCCTGAGCCAGGGGGTGGGGGCAGGGATGGGACATCGGGGGAGGGGCAGGCTCGGACACCTGGGTCCCTGATCTGGGGGGCGGGGGCAGGGATGGGACATCGGGGGAGGGGCAGGCTCGGACACCTGGGTCCCTGATCTGGGGGGCGGGGGCAGGGATGGGACATCGGGGGAGGGGCAGGCTCGGACACCTGGGTCCCTGAGCCAGGGGGCGGGGGCAGGGATGGGACATCGGGGGAGGGGCAGGCTCGGACACCTGGGTCCCTGAGCTGGGGGGGGGCAGGGGCAGGCTCGGACACCTGGGTCCCTGATCTGGGGGGCGGGGGCAGGGATGGGACATCGGGGGAGGGGCAGGCTCGGACACCTGGGTCCCTGATCCGGGGGGCAGGGGCAGGGATGGGACATCGGGGGAGGGGCAGGCTCGGACACCTGGGTCCCTGATCTGGGGGGCGGGGGCAGGGATGGGACATCGGGGGAGGGGCAGGCTCGGACACCTGGGTCCCTGAGCTGGGGGGGGCAGGGATGGGACATCGGGGGAGGGGCAGGCTCGGACACCTGGGTCCCTGAGCTGAGGGGGGGCAGGGACAGGGATGGGACATCGGGGGAGGGGCAGGCTCGGACACCTGGGTCCCTGAGCTGAGGGGGGGCAGGGACAGGGATGGGACATCGGGGGAGGGGCAGGCTCGGACACCTGGGTCCCTGAGCTGAGGGGGGGCAGGGACAGGGATGGGACATCGGGGGAGGGGCAGGCTCGGACACCTGGGTCCCTGAGCTGAGGGGGGGCAGGGACAGGGATGGGACATCGGGGGAGGGGCAGGCTCGGACACCTGGGTCCCTGAGCTGGGGGGAGGGGGGGCTGTGTGGGCTGGCAGTGGTGGTTAGGGCTGTGAGCTGGGCGGGGAGGGTGTTGATGGGGGCGGGGCTGTGAGCGAGGGGGGCTGCAGCCGGGGGGCGGAGTTGGGATGTGGGGGTGGGGCTGTGAGGGAGGGGCTGTGGGGGGGATGTGGGCGGGGGGATGCCCCTGGGGAAGTTGAGGGGGCGGGGCTCTGGGTCGAGGGGGACTGAGGGGGCGGGGCTCGGGGGTGGGTAGGGGCTGCAGGGGGCGGGGCTCTGGCTCGGGGGCTGCAGGGGGCTGAGGGGGCGGGGCCGGGAGTGGGGTAGGGGCTGAGGGGGCGGGGCTCTGGCTCGGGGGGGCTGAGGGGGCGGGGCTCGGGGGCGGGGGTGGGTAGGGGCTGCAGGGGGCGGGGCTCGGGGCCGAGCTGGGGGCTGAGGGGGCGGGGCCGGGAGTGGGGTAGGGGCTGCAGGGGGCGGGGCTCGGGGCCGAGCTGGGGGCGGGGCTCTGGCTCGGGGTCGGGGGTGGGGTAGGGGCTGCAGGGGGCGGGGCTCTGGCTCGGGGGCTGCAGGGGGCGGGGCTCTGGGCCGCGCTGGGGGCGGGGCTGTGCGGCGGCCCCGCCCCCGCGCGGGGGCTGCTGGGAAGCGGTAAAATGGCCGCCCCGCCCGCTCGCCGCCTGCCGCTGCCGCTGCCCCGGCCCGGTCCGCAGCCCTGAGCCGCCATCGCCGCCGCCATCGCCATGCCGGGCCCGCGGGCCCGCGGGTGAGACCCGCCCCGCCCCCCATCGCCGGCTCCGGCCGGGCCCCCCCTTCACACCGCCCGGCGGGGGCGGGGAGCGCTGGGGGGCGGGGGATGGAGAGCTGGGGGGGCGGTGGGGAGAGGTGGGGGGCAGGGGCTGGGCGTGTGATGGAGGGGAGAGCTGGAGGTGTGATGGGTTGGGGGTGAAGGGGATGGGGCTTTGGGGGGCAGGGGCTTTGGGGGTGTGATGGGAGGGCTGGGGCTTTGGGGGGTGTGGAGAGCTGGGAGGGCTGGGGATGTGATGGGGTGGGGGTGAAGGGGCTCTGGGATGAGCAAGTGAAGGGATATAGGGCACCCACCCCCCAGTAACGCCCCATTTCCTCCCAGTAGCCAGGAGGAGAAGGAGGAGGTGCCTATGGAGTTGGAGCCCCGCCAGGCTGGCACTAGCCCCCCGACCGGCCCCCTTGCTCAGCCCCCCGGCCCCGACGAGCTCCCCGACAGGGGGCCCGAGGACGAGGAGAAGAAAGAGGTAGCATGGCGGGGCGCCCTGTGGTGTGATGGGCAGGTGGGGGTCCCAGCGGGGGGTAGCTCGGCCAGCATGGGGCAGGGCATGGGTTGGGGAGCGCCAATGGGGAGGACTTTGCTGGCAAAACCAGGGTGGGGGAGGGGTTTGCCCCCTTTCCAAGGCTTTTGGGCGGGTCTCCCCCACTTCCAGAGTTGCTCATAGTGGAGGAGACGGGGGGGCTGGAATAAGCCCGCATGTGCTGCCGGCCAATTTCGGGGTGCTCTCCTGGGCACCCCTAGCCACAGGAGGGTTTCGGGATCCCCGCCAGAGCCAGCCAAGCCTCCCCCTGGCCCCCCGTTAGCTGTAATTTGGGGACGCAGGGCCTGGGGCTGCGGGAGGGGAGAGGGGGTTGGTTCTGCACAGTGTCGCCTTGTCATGAGGTTCATCTCTCCCGAGCTCCGCCCTGATCCTCGGTGCTCCCCCCGCCCCGGCTGGAGGCACCCCTCTCCCAGAGCCGCCTCCGGGGACAGGCAGGCCCCCCCGCAGCCCCCCAATCCCCCGTTGACCTTCTCCTCTGGACTCCTCTGTTCTGATCCACGTTTTTAAAGAGCATCCGGCCCAGCGGGCACACGCGCCAGAGAGATGCGGAGAGAGAGACAGAGAGCGGGCGGGGGGAGGGGAGCATGAACCCCGGCGTCCGGGCGATTCAAGCTCTCAGCTGTGTGGAGCCCCTGGAGACCCTGCTTCTGCGCAGCTCCGCTGGGATGTCATCTGCATTTGGGGCCGGGGCATCTGCTGCTCATGGACCTTGGCCCCTGGGGTCTCCAGGCTGATGGCACTGTCCGAGGACCTGGGGGTCATCTCCAGGCCCCCAAGGTCACTGATAGCCTCTGGGGTCTCCAGGCTGGTGGATTCACTGCAAACCCCTCTGTTACCGAGCTGCGCCCCCAAAGCATCTGCACTGCCAGGAGCCTCCGCTGCCCCTGGGACTCGCTCCAAGGCCCTCCGGCCCCTGGGGTCTCCGCTGCCCCTGGGACTCGCTCCAAGGCCCTCCGGCCCCTGGGGTCTCCGCTGCCCCTGGGACTCGCTCCAAGGCCCTCCGGCCCCTGGGGTCTCCGCTGCCCCTGGGACTCGCTCCAAGGCCCTCCGGCCCCTGGGGTCTCCGCTGCTCCTGGGATTCGCTCCAAGGACCTCTGGCCCCCGGGCGTCTCCTGCGGCCCCTGGGTCTCTGCTGTTCCTGGGACTTGCTCCAAAGACCTCCGGCCCCCAGGCGTTTCCTCCGGCCCCCGGGCGTCTCCTCCAGCCCCCAGGGTCTCCGTTGCTCCTGGGATTTGCTCCAAGGATCTCCAGCCCCCGGGATCTCCGTTGCTCCTGGGACTCACTCCAATGACCTCCGGCCCCCGGGTGTCTCCTGCGGCCCCTGGGGTCTCCGCTGCTCCTGGGACTCGCTCCAAGGACCTCTGGCCCCTGAGTGTTTCCTCTAACACCCGGGGCAGAACTCTGCTGTTCAAGGGATGAGCTCTGAACACCTTCATCTCCTGGGGGTCCCTGCAACTCTCACGAGTCATTCCAAGGATCTCCAGCCCCTGGGGTCTCGGTTGCTCTCAGACCATGCCAGGACCTCCGGCACCCAGGCCTCTCCTCCAGCTCTGGGAGTCTCCATTGCTCTCAGGACGTCCGGGCCCCACAGTCTCCGCTGTCTTGGGACTTGCTGCAAGGACCTCCAGCCCCTGGGTGTCCCCTCTGGCCCCCAGGGGCAGAACTCATCTGCTCTGAAGATCTTCATCTCTGGGGAATCCCTGCAACTCTCAGGTTGCTCCAAGGACCTCCAGCCCCTGGGGTTCTCCACCACCCTAGGGGTCTCCGTTGTTCTCAGGACTTGCTCTAAGGACCTCCAGCCCCTGGGGTTCTCCTCCACCCCGGGGGTCTCCACCCCCTCAGGACTTGCTCTAAGGACCTCCAGCCCCTGGGGTTCTCCTCCACCCCAGGGGTCTCCGTTGTTCTCAGGACTTGCTCTAAGGACCTCCAGCCCCTGGGGTTCTCCTCCACCCCGGGGGTCTCCACCCCCTCAGGACTTGCTCCAAGGACCTCCAGCCCCTGGGGTTCTCCTCCACCCCAGGGGTCTCCGTTGCTCTCAGGACTTGCTCCAAGGACCTCCAGCCCCGGGTGCCCGCTCTCTTGGGACTCTCCACCCAGCCCCCCGCCGGCGGGCGGCTCCCACCTTTGCCCTCTCTCCTCCGGGACGCCAGCCAGCGCTAGGTTCCTCCACCACCACCACCTTGTCTCTTGCCGCCCCGCCCCGCCCCTCCAAACCTGGGAGGGTGCTTTGTGATTGGACCGGCCGTTGCCTAGCTACCCTGGGCACTGCGGTGCGATTGGCCGACGAAGGACGCCCCAGGTGTGAGATGGTACCTGGCGCCTCTGGCAGCACCTTTATTTCTTCTTGTCTCTTTGGTTTCCTTATGTTCTTTAAGACAAAGGAGGTTTTTGGTTAAAGTCTGTGCAGAGTTTTTGGGGGGAGGGGCTCAGCCTGCAAGGGGTTAATGGATCTGTGGGGCAGCAGGGTTCCCAGCTCCCTCTTCGGGGTTTGAGCTTTCCAGGAATAAATCCAGGGGGGCAGCGTTGGGTCATGGGGCTCACAGAGTGTAGGGTGGGACCAGCAGCTTGTGGGGAGCAATGTGAGGGATTGGGGTAATGAGAGGCAGTGTGGGGCTGGTGGGGGACAGAGGCGGTAGGGTCATGGGGTAGTGTGTGGGGCTGGAGGTGGGCAGTGAGGGGAATAGAGGTCCTGGGGGGAAGTGAGGGGGTCAGGGTCATGGGGGGCAGTTTGGGGAATAGGGTCATAGGCAATGTGTGGGGCTGGCGGCGGGCAGTGGGGTGTTGGTCATGGGGGACAGTGTGTGGAGTTAGCTATGGGCAGTGCTGGGTTCGGGGTCATGGGGGCAGCGTGTGGGGCTGGCGGGGGGCAGTGGGGGTCAGGGTCATGGGGGGCAGCGTGTGGGGCTGGCGGGGGGCAGTGAGGGGGTCAGAGTCATGGGGGGCAGTGTGGGATTGGCAGTGGGGGGATCAGGGTCATGGCAGCGTGTGGGGCTGGCAGGGGGCAGTGAGGAGGTCAGGGTCATAGGGGGCAGTGTGGGATTGGCAGTGTGTGGGGATTGGGGTCATGGGGGACCTTGTGTGGGGCTGGCGGGCAGTGAGGAGGTCAGGGTCATGGGGGGCAGTGGGGGATTGGCAGTGTGGGGATCGGGGTCATGGGGGGACAGTGTGGAATTGGCAATGGGGTAGACCCCCTTTCCCAGGACTCTGAGCCCTAGCCGTGCCCTGTTGCTGGGGTGGGGGAGGGTGCCCCGTTATTCCTGGACTGTCTGAGAACCCCCCATCTCCCAGCCCCTTGGCCCCATCCGAGCCACTTGCGCCCTCCACCCCAGTGGGTCTGGGGGCCGCTGCCCCACGGAGAGGTGCTGACCGGCCCCCTCCCCCTATGTGGGGCTCTCTCCCCTCCTCCGTCTTGTTTCCTCCTCCCCTCTCTCCGCAGGTCACGGTGCAGCACAAGGCCTTCAAGAGGAAGATCTCCGTCGTGTGTAAGTGCCCCCCGAGATCGGGGCGGACTCCATAGGCCCTGTGGGGCAGTGGGAGGGGCCATGGGAGTGGGGCACTGGGTCCCTGCCCCATGCTCTGATTGGCTGTAGGGTTGTGTGTGGAGGGGGGAATAAGGGGTGGCCCTTCTGGGGGTCTCCATCCTGTGCTCTGTTGGCTATCAGGGTTGGGTGTGGCCCAGGGGTGGGGTGGGACAGTGGCCCATGCTGTGCTCTGATTGGCTGTTGGGTTGCAGCAGCGGCCAAGGGGGCAGCGGCAGGGAACAGTGACACGGAGGGCGGCCAGTCGGGGGGGCGCAAGCGGCGCTGGGGGTCCAGCACGGCTGCCACCCAGAAGAAGCCGTCCATCAGCATCACCACCGAGTCGCTTAAGGTATGGGGGCCCTGCCCTGCACACCCTCTTCCATGCCATGCCCGGCTCCCCCGCTGGGGGGTTGCTGCAGTGGGCCCCAGGTGGTGCCCCCGGACGCCTGGGTCCCATTGTTCTGCTCCCCGCAGAGCCTGATCCCTGAGATGAAGCCGGTGGTGGGGCAGGAGGCGGTGGTGGATCTGCATGCCGACGACTCCCGCATTTCAGAGGATGAGGGAGAGCGCCATGGGGAGCCGCCGGCCCACGAGAAGGGGCTGAAGATCTGCCGGACCGTCACACAGGTACAGGGGAGCCACAGAGCCCTGCACTGCCGTCCCAGACACCGGGGTCCCGTCCCGTGCCCCACATGTTCTCTCTCCTGCGGCAGGTGGTGCCAGCCGAGGGGCAGGAGAATGGGCAGGGCGAGGAGGAAGAAGAGGAGGAGAAGGAGCCAGAGGAAGAGCAGCCCGAAGCCCCTCAGGTCACAGCAGAGGTGCCGTTACCCCCACCTGTGGAGCACGAAGTCAAGAAAGGTCAGGACTGGGCTGGGGGACAGCAAGGGGAGCCTGGAGTCAGGGGCAAGGTCAGGCTGACCTGGGGGAGTGGTGGTGGCTCGGGGAGCATGGGTTATGGGGCTGTGGGGGCCTGGAATGGGGGTTGAGGCCAGGATGGGCTCTGGGCAGTGGCGGGAGGGGGCTGGGGGTGCCTGGAGTGTGAGGCAAGGCCGGGCTGGGACACTACGGGTACCTGGACTGGGGAGCAGCCTGTGGGGCAGGGGAGGTGTCACAGGAATCGGGTTGGGGGGGGAAGCAGAGACCATGGGAGTGAGCGGGGCGGGGGGTGGATCAGGAGTCAGAGGGCCCCCAATGGCTGTCTTACCCCTCTCTGTCCCCTGCAGTGACACTCAGCGACACCCTGACGCGCCGCTCCATCAGCCAGCAGCGCTCGGGCGTCTCCATCACCATCGACGACCCCGTGCGCACGGCCCAGCTCCCGTCACCCCCCCGCGCCAAGCCCAGCCCCATCGTGCACATCTGCAACCTGGTGAGTGGGGGCTGAACCCCTGCCGCGCCCTGCCTGGTCAGCGCGCCGGGCCTGCTGTTGCCAGGTGTGGCGCAGACGGGCAGGGGCTGCTGGCCGGGCTCCGGCTGCTCAGAGAGGTGGGAGCCCTGCTCTCTTGGCCCCCGCTTAGCTCACCCCTCGCCCGCAGGTGCGGCCCTTCACGCTGGGCCAGTTGAAGGAGCTGCTGGGCCGGACGGGGACGCTGGTGGAAGAAGCCTTCTGGATCGACAAGATCAAATCGCACTGCTACGTCACGGTGAGTGTCCCCCCGCCCGGCCCCCCGCCCCGGCCACGGGCCAGCCCCCGCCCCTGCTCCAGCTCTCTTTCTCCCCCCGCAGTACTCCACGGTGGAGGAGGCGGTGCTGACTCGCAACGCCCTGCACGGGGTGAAATGGCCCCAATCTAACCCCAAGTTCCTGTGCGCTGACTTCGCCGAGCAGGACGAGGTACCAGCCGCCGGCGGAGCGCGGTGGGGGGGGCACCACACCTGTTCAGATCCTTTCCCCCAGCTGGATTACTCTGGGGGGCTCTGTTGGGGGAGGAGTTTGGGGGCTCAAGGCTAGTTTGTGGGAAGTCGTTGGGGGGGCTGGTGGGAGTTTGGGGGGACCAGGGAGAGTCAGGGCACTGAGGATTTTGGGGCAGTTGGAGGGTGGGGGCAGCAGGGGTTGGGGCGGGCAGTTTTGGGGGAGGAGCAGGGACAACCTCTGACCCCCTCTCTCCTCAGCTGGACTTCCACCGGGGGCTGCTGCCCGAACGGGCGGTGGAGGCAGCTGCGGCCCCAGGGCCCGGGCCGGCCGGTGGGCGTGGGGGCCGGCGCTCAGCCCCCCGGGAGCCGGAGCGGGCCGTGCGGGAGCAGTGGGCGGAGCGGGAGCGGGAGATGGAGCGGCGGGAGCGCACGCGGGCCGAGCGCGAGTGGGACCGTGACAAGGTGCGCGAGGGGCCCCGCTCCCGTTCCCGCGAGCACCGCCGCAAGGAGCCGCCCAAGGCCAAGGAGAAGAAGGGCGAGAAGAAAGGTACTGGGCAGATGGGCTGGGGCGGTGGGGGTGGGGCAGAACTGGGGGTGCGGGCTGCTGAGCCCCACACTGACCTGACCCCCCCACCTCCAGAGAAGCCCCCGGAGGAGCCCCCCGCCAAGCTGCTGGACGATCTCTTCCGCAAGACCAAGGCCGCCCCCTGCATCTACTGGCTGCCTTTGACCGACACCCAGGTGAGCACGGCGGGTCGCCCCGGTTCCCTGCCTCTGCTTGGTGTGGGGCTGACCAGGGACTCTTGGGAGGAATTGGGGGCTCCCCTGCCCGGCACTCACCCCCTCTCTTGCAGTTCGTGCAGGAGCGGGCGGCCTGGGGATCAGGGGGAGCAGAGCAGGGGGCTCCCCGGGGTTTGGGGGCTGCCCGGCACTCACCCCCTCTCCCGCAGTTCATGCAGGAGCGGGCGGCCTGGGGAGCAGAGCGGGGAATTTCCTGGGGATTGGGGGCTGCCCGGCCCGGCACTCACTCCTCTCCCGCAGTTCGTGCAGGAGCGGGCGGCCTGGGGATCAGGGGGAGCAGAGCAGGGGGCTCCCCGGGGTTTGGGGGCTGCCCGGCCCGGCACTCACCCCCTCTCCCGCAGTTCGTGCAGGAGCGGGCGGCCTGGGGATCAGGGGGAGCGGAGCAGGGGGCTCCCCGGGGTTTGGGGGCTGCCCGGCCCGGCACTCACCCCCTCTCCCGCAGTTCGTGCAGAAGCAGGCAGAGCGGGCAGCCCGGGCGCGGGAGCGGGAGCGGCGCCGCAAGGAGCTGGAGGAGGAGGAGTTGCGCCAGCGGGAGCGGAGCCGCCAGGCTGAGCGGGAGAAGCGCCGGGAGCACAGCCGGGAGCGGGGGGCTGGGGGTGCCCCAGGGGCGGCAGGCGGCGCCGAGCGGGGAGGCCGGGAGCGCCGCGAGGCCAAGAGGCACAGCCGGAGCCGGAGCCGCAGCACCCCGGTGAGGGACCGCGGGGGGCGCCGCTGAGCCTCCGTTGGGCAGCTGTGGGGGAGGCGGGCCCAGCCCTCCATGGGGTCACCCCAGGCTCTGCCGGGGGCTGCTGGGTTATTGAGTTGGATAATTCTGCCCCCCCCACCCTCTGAGGCAGATCCCCCCCCGTTAATTTGTATTTTATTTTGGGACAAATGTGTTTTTTTTATTCTGCTGTTGCTGGGAATCGAGAGGAATAAAAGCCGGAGTTAGTTTCATACGCGAGGGGTGTGTGTGATTCTTGGGAGGCCGAGCGCCAGCATCGGGGCACCCGGGTGGCACTGTGGGGTCACCCCCAAGGTACTGCCAGCCCCCCACAGAGTCTACCCAGCACTCTGCCCCCACTCTGCTGTGGGGCTTCTACCAGGACCAGCCAGAAGAGTGGGTGTTTGAGGGAAAATCAAACAAATCCCTTCGTAAAACCCTGGGTTTTCCCAAGTGGTGTCTTGCTCCTGACACCCCAAATTCACACACACACCCCAGAATTTCTCAGCTGGGAAAAGAGGGGTAAGTTGGCAGAGTTGAGTGTCTCCGGGTGATGCCCAATTTCGTCACTCATTAACCAGGCCACAGTTGTTAAGGGGCAAGGCCCTTTTCCCAGTGGTGGTATTTGTAATTTTCCAGGATAAAAACACCCTGACAGGTTTAAAACGGCCCCAGAGCAACAGGCGAGGTGCTGGACCGGTTCTGTGGTTGTGCAGGGTTTAAAAGCCTGAGAGAAATGAGGGACCCAGGCCTTGATTTCCCCAGAAATGGGATTAGCCGTTTCTTTGCCTGCCCCTTTTCAAACACTTCTCCAGGTGAAGAAACGATAAAAACCTTCCTGTCGAATGAGAAATGACTCTCTGCTCCTGGGGGTGGAATCTGAAAATATTTAAAATTGATTTAAAGGACTACTTTTTTTTAAAATGATTTTTATTTTTTAGGCTAATTTTTAAAAACTCCAGATAGGCCAGTTTAAAAATGTAGGTTTTCCCTCATTCTCTCCATTCGTGAGTTTAAAAAGACTCCGTGAAATCCATGAAGGAGAGAAAATACTTTCTCAGGATGAAAATACTGACAATTGGGAGAAAGGGAAGGGGCAGGGGCTTCTTCACATGCACGCTCGCATCTGTTCCATGGTAGGTGCAGGCCGTGTGCACGGTTGCTGGAGATTTTTCCCCCAGTGTTCTCCGTAGGTGCTGGGCCTAGTGTCCCCTGGAGCCCTGTGCTCATGGGGCCACTGGCTCCGCATCCTTGACAGTCGCTGGAACGTCTTTTGCGATTGCAAGTCTCCTAGTGGTTCTTGGAGTTTGTCTTGTGTATAGTTCAGATTTTACATTAGTTATTTAGTTCATTGTCTCGCTGTGGGTGCCAGGCTTTGCAGTCATGAGCCACCTGCCGTAAGCCCAGGCCAGTGAGCAACCGGCGTGCGAGCTGCTCAACATGCCTCGGGGAAGCTCGCGTCAGGGACAGGTGCAAGATCTGCAGGACCCTGCACAGTGGAGGACGGGGATGTTGGTTTGAAGGCCCCATTCTTGGAAATGGCTCTTAGACCGGGAACGTTGGCCTTGGTGTGCACCGGGGCCCTCCCGGCACTGCTCTTGTGTCAAGCAAGGGGCACAAGAAACAGCGAGCAGAAAGAGGACACTCCCTGGTGCCTAGGCAGGGGACAAGGTGAGACCCAGGCCAGGCCAGTCTTCCTCCCCAAAGCACAGACAGCAGCAGCAGCAACACTGTCCCGGGCGTCAAGCCTGGTTCAGGACCCATTACCTCCTCCTGGGAGGGGTCGGGGCACCCTCCACCTGCGAGCTCCATCGACATGTGGAGGTGTTCCAGGCAGTGAGGGACTTCATGTCTTTTCTGGTGCCCCCCACATGCTGGAATATCGACCAGCCCCTTCTGGGGGGAATCCCCCCATGAGCCCACCATGGTCCCCGACCTGATGCAGGTCTCCAGCTTCACAACATCCATCTCCGGCTTCACAACACCGTTCACTGGCCTCCTGGTCCCCAGTTTCTTGGCACCAGTCCCCAGAGCCACAGCACGTATCACCGGTGTCACAGCACCAGTCTCTGGCTTGATGCCACTCGCCAGCCCCTCATCACTACCGATAATGCGGACACGGCAACAGCTCCGCCATGGTCCCCGAGGGAGGAATCCTCGTCAGGCTCGGGGGTTAATCCATCCCTCCCCCAAAGAGGCACCAGTACCAGCCATACACGTCAGGCCTTGGTGTGGGTCTGTCTGCAGGCACTTGGCCACCCGGGCAGCACTCGGCACGTTGGCCTTATTGGAAGCCATGGATATCGTCTGCAGTGGTCTGCGAGGCGGACCCTAGCGCCGGACCCGGGTTTGGACTCTGACCCTGGTACTGAGCTTCCATTGGTCGCAGTGGAGGAAGAAGCAGCCGCTGGTGGTTTCAGCTGTTACCGAGACGAGGAGATGGGGACGAGCGAGCACCACCCCTGAGAATAAGGCAGTGAAAAGACTCAGTTGGTTTGGTAGGAAGGCGTGTTAGCCAGCCAGCCAGCAACGTCATATCTCCAGCCCGCGGGCGTTGCTGTGGAGACGCAGCTTTAATTTGGAACTCCATGGCCAAGCGCCGGGACCCTCTGCCCCAGGAGTTGAGGCAGGAATTCTTGGCCATCCTGGAGGGAAGCAAGACCACCTTAGGCACAGCCAGTTGGGCGACCAGATCCGTGGCATCGTCTGTGTCTGTGTGGCTACGGACTTTGGGCCTTTCTGACGAGGCTCAGCAGTCGGTCCCAGATGGCCCCTGAGCTGCACAGCTTGAAGGGCTCTAAGGTCAGGCCATGCTCTCTGCGTGTACCCGCTCACAGCCTCAGAGATACTTCCAACCACAACCACCTCTCAGCTTCTCGGGTCCTCCCAGGAGCGAGGCCTACAAGCAAAAGGGGAGAGACTGCACGTGCCAGCAGCCCGCCCGGTCCTCAGGCCCCCAGTCGGGCTTGGGAAGATTCCCCGGGAGCCCAAGGCGGGCCCGAGGCCAGTATGCCAGGCTCTTCCCAGGATTCATCCCCCTTTATTTTTCACTCTTTGAACAAACAGCAAAGAATCAGTTTGGATGCTCCAAAACGTCTGTTAGTCTATAAGGTGCCACAGGATTCTTTGCTGCTTTTACAGATCCAGACTAACACGGCTACCCCTCTGATACTCTTTTTGAACAGTTTTTTCCCTTCCACTCTACATGGTCCCAGAGAACTTTGCGCCGTTGGGTGCTCGGCACTGGGGCAGTTTTTATCCATTTCCCCTCTTATCCCCCAACCGCACCCCTCTTCAGGGACCCACCTCATGAGCTGCTCATCCAAGGTGGAAGCCTTCCTGTGTGTGGGGGCTGCGGAGGAAGTTCCTCGAGATCTGGGGGCTAAGCCAAAGGGCCTCAGGCCCATTCTGGACCTGCATCGTCTCAACAAATACCTCAAAAAAGTCCTGGTCTCCCTGGCCTCCATCGCCCCTCCCTGGACCCAGGAGACGGGTCCGCTGTCCTTGATTTAAAGCAGTGGTTCTCAAGCAGGGGTGCACGTACCCCGGGGCATACTGCTCATCTAGAGACTTGACTAGTTTTCACCAGACTAATGAAACAGCACTACCAAAGTCAGTACAAACTACCATTTCATACAGACGCCACGGCTCTGTGTACTAGACCCTGAAGGTAAGTACCATATTTATAGTCCAGTTGTTTTATAATTAGATGGTAACAACCAGAGTGTGTTGTTTTTTTCACCCAATGCACAGTCCACCTGTGGAACTCCTTGCCGGAGGATGCTGTGAAGGCCAAGACTATAACAGGGTTCAAAAAAGAGCTAGATAAATTCATGGAGGGTAGGTCCATCAATGGCTGTTAGCCAGGATGGCCAGGGATAGTGTCCCTAGCCTCTGTTTGCCAGAAGCTGGGAATGGATCTGTCATGGACGCACAGATCGTGCCCACTCTTGGCCCCGTGTGGACTGGGGGGGGTGCTCCTTTCAGTGCAACAGCCCTTCTCGAGGGGCCACTCTCTCCCGGGGTCAGGCCTCTCCACCTCCTGGAGCCGCACCTCTCTGAGCCTTAGCAGCTCTGTCTCTGCCATGACGCCCCCGCAGGGAGACCACTCACTCTGGACCTCCAGGGGCTACCCCCCCACAGGGGACAATGCAACCCTGTTCTCTAGCCTGGAGTGACTCTCAGTCAGCATAACACAGGAGGCTTTATTGAGCACTGACCACAGCACAGGACCCTCTCTGGGCCTCAGGCCTGGGCTTCCTCAGCCCAGCACATCCCAGTCTCCCTGCATCCAGGGGCCCTCTGCCTGCTCCCCCTCTCCAGCCCCGAGCCCCCCTGCTTCCCAGCTGCGCATCTGAGATCTTCGTCACAGGATCACTCAGTGATTCCCTGTTCTGTTCATTCCCTCTGTGGCACCTGGCATTGGCCACTGGTGGGAGGCAGGACCCTGGGCTGGATGGACCTTTGGGCTGACCCCACCTGCCTGGTCTCGTTTTTCAGTCCTGGTGTGGCTGTGACACTTGTATTTTTGCCTGATTTTGTAAGTGAGGTGAAAATTGGGGTTTGCAGGACAAATCAGACTCCTGAAAGGGGGCCAGTCTGGAAAGGTTGAGAGCTGCTGCTTTAAGGATGTTTATTTCCACCTCCATCTTCCGTGGGCACAGGCCCTTCCTCGGGTTCGTGCTGGAGCAGCGCTCTGCCCCAGTCACTGCGCTCTCTTGTCAGCCCCAAGGGTTTCCCATGGCCCATCACGGTGGGGGCAGCTTCCCTGAGATGCCGGGGGCGTTTCCGGCTCCCCCAGGGCTGCCACCGCGCGGTCCGGGCCAGCTGGCGGGAGCTGGGTCTGCCTGTGCACAAACAGCGGGAAAGGCTGCTGCCGGCTCACAGGAGCAGTGTGACTCCAGTGGGGCCAGCGCCCCGGTTCCCCCCGCAAGGAGGTGCTCGCTGCTCTGCTCCTTGGGTGGGACGCGCCGGTCACCTTGAGACGTCGCACCTGCCCTGGGCCGCGTGGGGGTGGATCTCCCCACACGGGGTCCCTCCACCCAGCGCTTGGCAGCGCCGTCCCCCAGAGGCGGGGGGCTCCCTGGCTGGGCCTGTTCCCCTCCAGCCGGCACAGGAAATCCCAGCAGCTTTGCTCAGCCGCTAGTGTCTTTCTGTTCCACCTTCCTGCCAGCACCCTGGGGCCATGGGCTCCTCTGCGAGAGCCAGAGAGCCCGGGCACGGGTTAGCGGGAGAGCCCGGGGGCTCCGCATGCGGCTGGGCCTGGGCGAGCTCCTGCTCCGCCTGCCCTGCTGCCTGTCGCCAACACGCAGGGACTGAAGCCTCCAGGGGCACCAGGCCTGGCCCCTGCGGTACCACTAGGGCAAAGCTCCAGCCCCGGTGCCTGTGGCACACGCCGAACGCGAGCGCCGCGCCTGCACATGGGAACCGGCTTCTGGGCTGAACCGTCCGGCAGGCGCCATTAGCACCGACCCGGCCCCACCTCCCCAGGGTCCACAACAAACCTCTGGAACCGGGGGTCTCGGGCGCTCGCTCTTTCCTGGGAGGACCCCCCCATTTTCATTCCTGGGGGCACGTTGGGCGAAGGGTTAAAATGGGTTAAAGGAAGAAGCCGCTGGGTTCAGTTTTAACCTTGTTCTTTTATTTTCTGAGGGGTCCGAGAACTGAGATTTTGGGGAATGGACAAAGTTGCGCCTTAGTATCTTTGTGTGTCGGAAATATTACGGGGGGGAGGTGCTGTACTTAACACTTTCGGGGGGGGGGGGGGGCGTGGGAGAAGGGGACGATTTGTCCAGCTTTCCCCAGGCTAAAATCTTTGAAATTGGGATGGAAACAACGTTGTCAGTTTTTTCCTCTGCTTTTCTTGTTTTTCTGTTTGCTGGGGCAGTGGCCGAGGCCCCGAAGAGGCCTGGGTTAGTTAGTTAGCCAGCCACATGGGCAGGAATCAAAGTGATACATGGGGTGCGGGGGGGGGGCGGCCTGAGATTGTGGCTGGGTCAAGGAAGAGAAAAAGATCAAATATTTTCTCTCTTGAGGCTGAAGGAAAGTTTGTTCTATGGAGCGAAGGGGGGAGTGAAAAATGAGGGTTTGGGGGTTGCTAATGGGTCCTGGTCTGTGGGGGGAGGGGGCTGGATGGGGGCACAGAAACGGGGCGTGAGCCTCACGGTGGGACTGGGCCCTGAGGTGCCAGCCACCAGCATGAGGGGCTCTGTCAGAATCGCTACAGGAGGGTGGAGGGTCCCCCTGGCTCAGTGAGGGGGAGACAAGGAGGGTCTCCCTGGCACCGTGGAGGGGGGGTACAGGGGGCCTGGAGCAGAGATTCCCCAAAGGAGAGGGAGGAGCTGTTTGGTGCTTTTTTCCCCCCTGCCCCATGACCTTTACCCCCAGTCTCTAAGGCTGAGCGGCCACCCCACAACCTGGAGTTCACCCCCTGCCCTGCCCCCCACAACTGCCCCAGTGCAAGAGGGCCCCATGGACTAGGGGAACAATACCCCTCCCCCTATTCCTCCCACGCATGCCTGGGCCCAAAGTACCAACGCCCCCCGCCCCCACCGCTAGACTGTTGCCTGGGGGCTATAAGGCCATTAATGAAACACTTCCCAATAGTGCCCCTCACTCCCGCCCCGCAGCCCCCTGCTAGCCCAGCCCTGCCGGTGCCCCTCACTCCCGCCCCGCAGCCCCCTGCTAGCCCAGCCCTGCCGGTGCCCCTCACTCCCGCCCCGCAGCCCCCTGCTAGCCCAGCCCTGCCGGTGCCCCTCACTCCCGACCCGCAGCCCCTGCTAGCCCAGCCCTGCCGGTGCCCCTCACTCCCGACCCGCAGCCCCCTGCTACCCCAGCCCTGCCGGTGCCCCTCACTCCCGACCCGCAGCCCCTGCTAGCCCAGCCCTGCCGGTGCCCCTCACTCCCGACCCGCAGCCCCCTGCTAGCCCAGCCCTGCCGGTGCCCCTCACTCCCGACCCGCAGCCCCATGCTAGCCCAGCCCTGCCGGTGCCCCTCACTCCCGACCCGCAGCCCCCTGCTAGCCCAGCCCTGCGGTGCCCCTCACTCCCGACCCGCAGCCCCCTGCTAGCCCAGCCCTGCCGGTGCCCCTCACTCCCGCCCCGCAGCCCCTGCTACCCCAGCCCTGCCGGTGCCCCTCACTCCCACCCCGCAGCCCCTGCTACCCCAGCCCTGCCGGTGCCCCTCATTCCCGACCCGCAGCCCCCAGCCAGCCCAGCCCTGCCGGTGCCCCACACTCCAGACCCGCAGCCCCCTGCCAGCCCAGCCCTGCCGGTGCCCCTCACTCCCGCCCGCAGCCCCCTGCCAGCCCAGCCCTGCCGGTGCCCCTCACTCCCGCCCCGCAGCCCCCTCCTAGCCCAGCCCTGCCGGTGCCCCTCACTCCCGACCCGCAGCCCCCTGCTAGCCCAGCCCTGCCGGTGCCCCTCACTCCCAGCCCTGTCGGTGCCCCTCACTCCCGACCCGCAGCCCCTGCTAGCCCAGCCCTGCCGGTGCCCCTCACTCCTGACTTGCAGCCCCCTGCTAGCCCAGCCCTGCCGGTGCCCCTCACTCCCGACCCGCAGCCCCCTGCTAGCCCAGCCCTGCCGGTGCCCCTCACTCCCGCCTCGCAGCCCCCTGCCAGCCCAGCCCTGCCGGTGCCCCTCACTCCCGCCCCGCAGCCCCCTCCTAGCCCAGCCCTGCCGGTGCCCCTCACTCCCGACCCGCAGCCCCCTGCTAGCCCAGCCCTGCCGGTGCCCCTCACTCCCAACCTGCAGCCCCCTGCTAGCCCAGCCCTGCCGGTGCCCCTCACTCCCAACCTGCAGCCCCCTGCTAGCCCAGCCCTCCTCCCCTCAGCCCTGCCAGTGCCCCTCACTCCCAACCCACAGCCCCCTGCTAGCCCAGCCCTGTCGGTGCCCCTCACTCCCGACCCGCAGCCCCTGCTAGCCCAGCCCTCCCGGTGCCCCTCACTCCCGACCCGCAGCCCCTGCTAGCCCAGCCCTGCCGGTGCCCCTCACTCCCGACCCGCAGCCCCTGCTAGCCCAGCCCTGCCGGTGCCCCTCACTCCCGACCCGCAGCCCCCTGCTACCCCAGCCCTGCCGGTGCCCCTCACTCCCGACCCGCAGCCCCTGCTAGCCCAGCCCTGCCGGTGCCCCTCACTCCCGACCCGCAGCCCCCTGCTAGCCCAGCCCTGCCGGTGCCCCTCACTCCCGACCCGCAGCCCCCTGCTAGCCCAGCCCTGCCGGTGCCCCTCACTCCCGACCCGCAGCCCCCTGCTAGCCCAGCCCTGCCGGTGCCCCTCACTCCCGCCCCGCAGCCCCTGCTACCCCAGCCCTGCCGGTGCCCCTCACTCCCGCCCCGCAGCCCCTGCTACCCCAGCCCTGCCGGTGCCCATCATTCCCGACCCGCAGCCCCCTGCCAGCCCAGCCCTGCCGGTGCCCCTCACTCCAGACCCGCAGCCCCCTGCCAGCCCAGCCCTGCCGGTGCCCCTCACTCCAGACCCGCAGCCCCCTGCCAGCCCAGCCCTGCCGGTGCCCCTCACTCCCGCCCGCAGCCCCCTGCCAGCCCAGCCCTGCCGGTGCCCCTCACTCCCGCCCCGCAGCCCCCTCCTAGCCCAGCCCTGCCGGTGCCCCTCACTCCCGACCCGCAGCCCCCTGCTAGCCCAGCCCTGCCGGTGCCCCTCACTCCCAGCCCTGTCGGTGCCCCTCACTCCCGACCCGCAGCCCCTGCTAGCCTAGCCCTGCCGGTGCCCCTCACTCCTGACTTGCAGCCCCCTGCTAGCCCAGCCCTGCCGGTGCCCCTCACTCCCGACCCGCAGCCCCCTGCTAGCCCAGCCCTGCTGGTGCCCCTCACTCCCACCCCGCAGCCCCTGCTACCCCAGCCCTGCCGGTGCCCATCACTCCCGCCCTGCAGCCCCTGCTACCCCAGCCCTGCCGGTGCCCATCACTCCCGCCCTGCAGCCCCTGCTACCCCAGCCCTGCCGGTGCCCATCACTCCCGACCCGCAGCCCCTGCTAGCCCAGCCCTGCCGGTGCCCCCTCACTCCCGACCCGCAGCCCCCTGCTAGCCCAGCCCTGCCGGTGCCCCTCACTCCCGACCCGCAGCCCCCTGCCAGCCCAGCCCTGCCGGTGCCCCTCACTCCAGACCCGCAGCCCCCTGCCAGCCCAGCCCTGCCGGTGCCCCTCACTCCCGCCCGCAGCCCCCTGCCAGCCCAGCCCTGCCGGTGCCCCTCACTCCCGCCCCGCAGCCCCCTCCTAGCCCAGCCCTGCCGGTGCCCCTCACTCCCGACCCGCAGCCCCCTGCTAGCCCAGCCCTGCCGGTGCCCCTCACTCCCAGCCCTGTCGGTGCCCCTCACTCCCGACCCGCAGCCCCTGCTAGCCTAGCCCTGCCGGTGCCCCTCACTCCTGACTTGCAGCCCCCTGCTAGCCCAGCCCTGCCGGTGCCCCTCACTCCCGACCCGCAGCCCCCTGCTAGCCCAGCCCTGCTGGTGCCCCTCACTCCCGCCCCGCAGCCCCTGCTACCCCAGCCCTGCCGGTGCCCATCACTCCCGCCCTGCAGCCCCTGCTACCCCAGCCCTGCCGGTGCCCATCACTCCCGCCCTGCAGCCCCTGCTACCCCAGCCCTGCCGGTGCCCATCACTCCCGACCCGCAGCCCCCTGCTAGCCCAGCCCTGCCGGTGCCCCTCACTCCCGCCCCGCAGCCCCCTGCCAGCCCAGCCCTCCTCCCCTCAGCCCTGCCAGTGCCCCTCACTCCCGACCCACAGCCCCCTGCTAGCCCAGCCCTGTCGGTGCCCCTCACTCCCAGCCCTGTCGGTGCCCCTCACTCCCGACCCGCAGCCCCTGCTAGCCCAGCCCTCTTGGTGCCCCTCACTCCCGACCCGCAGCCCCTGCTAGCCCAGCCCTGCCGGTGCCCCTCACTCCTGACTTGCAACCCCCTGCTAGCCCAGCCCTGCCGGTGCCCCTCACTCCCGGCCTGCAGCCCCCTGCTAGTCCAGCCCTCCTCCCCTCAGCCCTGCCGGTGCCTCCAACTCCTGACTTACAGGCCCCTGCTAGACCAGCCCTGCCAGTGCCCCTCACTCCTGACCCGCAGCCCCCTGCTAGCTGAGCCCTGCTGGTGCCCAGGGCCGGTGCAACCATTTAGGTGGCGCCCCCAAATTTTTTTTTAAATGGTTGAGCAGCTGCTGCTGCTGGGACAGAGATGGAGTCTGAGCAGCTGGCAGCCGAGGCCTCCCCCACGGGTCAGCGCGCAGCAGCCGGCAGCCCGGAGGTTGGGGCTGCCTGCGTCGTGCTGACCCGGGGAATGCCTGGGCTGCAGGCAGAGGCTCCGAATCCCTCTCCCTCCCAGGGCAGGGGCTCCAGCCGGTGCCATTTTTCTCGTTGCCGGCGGCTGGGCAGAGCTGCGCAGCTCTGCTTAGGGCACGTGGCAGGGGCCCTGCGAGGGCAGCGCCACACCAGGGCTTCTGGGGGAAAGAGGCGGCTGCCCCCTGGCTCGGCCTCCCGTCAGCCCCAGCGAGGGGCAGGAGAAGGAAAGAGCCTCGGCGGTGGGCTGGTGGAGCGGAGGAAGAACGAGGACCCCGATGCTCATCCATTGGGCAAGGTGAGCAAGTGCCTCCCCACAGCTCGGCCTCAGGCGCCTGTGCTCCTGCCCCCTTGGTCCTTGGCTGGTCCCTGCTCCTGCTCCCCTTGTGCCTGGACAGCTGAAGAGAACAGCAGCCTGCAGAGCTGAGCTGCCCCAGTGCCCCCAGGCACCCCCTGACCCATCCCCCCCACGGCCCTGACCCCCAGCTCCGAGCCCAGTCCCTCTGAGCTGGAAACCCCCTGACCCCATCCTCCCACAGCCCTGACCCCCAGCTCCGAGCCTAGTCCTTCTGAGCTGGAAAACCCCTCGGCCCCATCCCCCAACAGCCCTGACCCCCAGCTCCGAGCCCATCCCCTCTGAGCTGGAAACCCCCTGACCCCATCCTCCCACAGCCCTGACCCCCAGCTCCGAGCCCAGTCCCTCTGAGCTGGACACCCCCTCACCCCATCCCCCCCACAGCCCTGACCCCCAGCTCCGAGCCCAGTCCCTCTGAGCTGGAAAACCCCTCGGCCCCATCCCCCAACAGCCCTGACCCCCAGCTCCAAGCCCAGTCCCTCTGAGCTGGAAACCCCACTGTCCCCATCCCCCCCACAGCCCTGACCCCCAGCTGACAGATAGTGTCCCTAACACAGTTATTGCTATTCGTATCCTCTTGACTCTCCCAGTTTCTGTGGCCAGTGGTGAGCGAAGCTTCTCGAAGCTCAAACTGATAAAAACAGACATGGGAACATCAGTGTTGGCACAAAGACTGGCTGGGCGCTCGGCCTTGTCACTAGACCATGGCACTGCTCCCAGCATCGCCTTGGAGGAACTTGGTTCTAAATTTGCTAAACTTAAAACATGGAAACATAAATTCCTAATTCTAACATGTTACTCTGTGACCCTGTATTGTCTATAATGTATGTGACTTTTTTGTGGGGGGGCAAGATGGAATTTCGCCTACGGCACAAAATATCCTTGCACCGGCCCTGCTGGTGCCCCTCACTCCTGACCCGCAGCCCCCTGCTAGCCCAGCCCTGCCGGTGCCCCTCACTCCCGACTCGCAACCCCCTGCTAGCCCAGCCCTAGTGGTGCCCCCCAGTCCCGACCCACAGCCCCTGCCAGCCTTGCCCCCACCCCACTCTCACCCACCTTCCCAGCCCCAGCCCAGCATCACTGCCTGTGGCGGGGGCTGGGACGTGGGGAATGTGATAGTTTGTTAATGAGCTGTTGACTCTTTAAAGGGGGAGGGGGGAGATTTATAGGGAGCGGGGACAGGGAGGACCCAGCGGGGGCCATTGAACTCCCTTGGCAGCCACCCCCCCGTGCTCCCCTTATCCCCGTGAGTCACAACAGCGACAGTTTGTGGATGCGAATTAGAGACAATGTTAAATATTGATACAGTCCCGGAGCGGCCTCCAGCCGAGGGGGGCAGGGGAGGGGAGGAGGGGCTAGGGGTGAGGGGCTGCGGGTCCGCAGTGAGGGGCACCGGCAGGGCAAGAGGGGAGGAGGGGCTGGGGGGGGCAGGGGCTGCGGGTCGGGGGTGAGGGGCACCGGCAGGGCAGAAGGGAAAGGGAGGGGAGGGGAGGAGGGGCTGGGGGGCAGGGGCTGCGGGTCCGGAGTGAGGGGCCCAGGCAGGGCAGGAGGGGAGGGGGGCGCTGGGGGGGCAGGTGCTGCGGGTCGGGAGTGAGGGGCACCAGCAGGGCAGGACAGGAGGGGAGGGGAGGAGAGGAGGGGCTGGGGGGGCAGGAGCTGCGGGTCGGGAGTGAGGGGCACCGGCAGGGCAGGACAGGAGGGGAGGGGAGGGGAGGAGGGGCTGGGGGGGCAGGGGCTGCGGGTCGGGAGTGAGGGGCACCGGCAGGGCAGGACAGGAGGGGCGGGGAGGAGGGGCTGGGGGGTCAGGGGCTGCAGGTCGGGAATGAGGGGCACCGGCAGGGCAGGAGGGGAGAGGAGGAGGGGCTGGGGGGCAGGGGCTGCGGGTCGGGAGTGAGGGGCACCAGCAGGACAGGAGGGGCGGGGAGGAGGGGCTGGGGGAAGGGGCTGCGGGTCCGGAGTGAGGGGTACCGGCAGGGCAGGAGGGGAGGGGAGGGGAGGGGGGACTGGGGGTAGGTGCTGTGGGTCGGGAGTGAGGGGCACCAGCAGGGCAGGAGAGGAGGGGAGGGGAGGGGAGGAGGGGCTGGGGGGGCAGGGGCTGTGGGTCGGGAGTGAGGGGCACTGGCAGGGCAGGACAGGAGGGGCGGGGAGGGGGGCGCTGGGGGGAAGGGGCTGTGGGTCGGGAGTGAGGGGCACTGGCAGGGCAGGACAGGAGGGGAGGGGGGGCTGGGGGGCAGGAGGCTGCGGGTCGGGAGTGAGGGGCACCGGCAGGACAGGAGGGGCGGGCAGGAGGGGCTGGGGGGGCAGGGGCTGCGGGTTGGGAGTGAGGGGCACTGGCAGGGCAGGACAGGAGGGGAGGAGGGGCTGGGGGGGCAGGGGCTGCGGGTCGGGAGTGAGGGGCACCAGCAGGGCAGGACAGGAGGGGAGGGGGGGCTGGGGGGCAGGGGCTGTGGGTCGGGAGTGAGGGGCACTGGCAGGGCAGGACAGGAGGGGAGGAGGGGCTGGGGGGCAGGGGGCTGCGGGTCGGGAGTGAGGGGCACTGGCAGGGCAGGACAGGAGGGGAGGGGGGGCTGGGGGGCAGGGGCTGTGGGTCGGGAGTGAGGGGCACTGGCAGGGCAGGACAGGAGGGGCGGGGAGGGGGGGCTGGGGGGGAAGGGGCTGCGGGTCGGGAGTGAGGGGCACTGGCAGGGCAGGACAGGAGGGGCGGGGAGGGGGCGCTGGGGGGGAAGGGGCTGCGGGTCGGGAGTGAGGGGCACTGGCAGGGCAGGACAGGAGGGGAGGGGAGGGGAGGGGAGGAGGGGCTGGGGGGACAGGGACTGTGGGTCGGGAGTGAGGGGCACTGGCAGGGCAGGACAGGAGGGGAGGGGAGGGGAGGAGGGGCTGGGGGGGCAGGGGCTGTGGGTCGGGAGTGAGGGGCACTGGCAGGGCAGGACAGGAGGGGAGGGGAGGGGAGGAGGGGCTGGGGGGGCAGGGGCTGTGGGTCGGGAGTGAGGGGCACTGGCAGGGCAGGACAGGAGGGGCGGGGAGGGGGCGCTGGGGGGGAAGGGGCTGTGGGTCGGGAGTGAGGGGCACTGGCAGGGCAGGATAGGCGGGGCGGGGAGGGGGGGCTGGGGGGCAGGGGGCTGCGGGTCGGGAGTGAGGGGCACCGGCAGGATGGGGGGGGCAGGGCTGCAGGTCGGGAGTGAGGGGCACCGGCAGGATGGCGGGGCAGGGGGCTGCAGGTCGGGAGTGAGGGGCACCGGCAGGATGGGGGGGCAGGGCTGGGCTGGCAGAGGGCTGCGAGTCGGCACCAGCGGGGGGAAGGGAGACGCGGAGGGGGGTCGGGGGGCTCTTATCTCTCCCCCCACCTGGAGGCGCGGGGGGGGCAGGGACGGAGCGAAGGAGGCGGGCGGGGGAGCAGGACTCGGCTCCGTCTCCGCATCTCTCGCTCCGTGTCCAGACAGCGGTTCGGGCTCCTCTCCCGGCTCCTGCTCTCGCCCCCCCAGGCCCAGGTAAGTCCCTCGGGGGCAGTGTCTGGGGGCGGGGAGGGGCCCCCGAATCCCCCCGAATCTCTTTCTCCCACTTCCACATTCCCCTGGTGTCTCTTCAGCGCCGGGGGCAGCCTGGGGGCTCCGGGGGGGCGGGAGAGCGCGAGGCTCAGCGGGGGGATCTGGACTGGGGGAAAGTGGGGAGCTGGGGGCTCCGTGGGGGGAGATCGGGGCGGGAATCGGGCTGTTGGGCGGGCAGGGAGCGGTTTGTGTCTCTTCCTCCTCCCCCTCGCCCAGGGGTGTCTGGGATCCGGGGGGGAACATCCCCCCCTTGTGTCCGCCAGACGCGTCCGGAGCGACTGACTGTGACAAGCGCAATGACGGGGGAGGGGGGCATGGGGGAGGGGGGATCTTCCCGGTCTCTCTCCAGCTCCTTCAGCGGCTCCGACCCGCATTAGCCATTTCGGTCACGCAGCCCCGATTGCGAATCTGCTTCCAGGGCCGCGGTGCCCCCCACTCCCGACCTGCAGCCCCCTGCTCCCCCCAGCCCTGCCGGTGCCCCCCACTCCCGACCTGCAGCCCCTGTCCCCCCGGCCCTCCCGGTGCCCCCCACTCCCGACCCGCAGCTCCTGTCCCCCCGGCTCTGCCGGTGCCCCCCACTCCCGACCTGCAGCCCCTGTCCCCCCAGCTCTGCCGGTGCCCCCCACTCCCGACCTGCAGCCCCTGTCCCCCCGGCTCTGTCGGTGCCCCCCACTCCCGACCTGCAGCCCCTGTCCCCCCGGCTCTGCCAGTGCCCCCCACTCCCGACCCGCAGCCCCCTGCCCCCCCGGCTCTGCCGGTGCCCCCCACTCCCGACCCGCAGCCCCCTGCCCCCCCCCGGTGCTGCCGGTGCCCCCCACTCCCGACCTCCAGCCCCCTGCTCCCCCCGGCTCTGCCGGTGCCCCCCACTCCCGACCCGCAGCCCCTGTCCCCCCGGCTCTGCCGGTGCCCCTCACTCCCGACCTGCAGCCCTGTCCCCCCGGCTCTGCCGGTGCCCCTCACTCCCGACCTGCAGCCCCTGTCCCCCCGGCTCTGCCGGTGCCCCTCACTCCCGACCTGCAGCCCCTGTCTCCCCGGTTCTGCCGGTGCCCCCCACTCCCGACCCGCAGCCCCCTGCCCCCCCCCGGTGCTGCCGGTGCCCCTCACTCCCGACCTGCAGCCCCTGTCCCCCCGGCTCTGCCGGTGCCCCTCACTCCCAACCTGCAGCCCCCTGACCCCCCCGGCTCTTCCAGTGCCCCTCACTCCCGACCTGAAGCCCCTGCCCCCCATCATGCCGGTGGCCCTCACTCCCGACCTGCAGCCCCTGTTCCCCCAGCCCTGCCGGTGCCCCTCACTCCCGACCTGCAGCCCCTGTCCCCCCAGCCCTGCCGCAGCCCCCTGCTCTGTTGGATTCTCTGCTGAGACCGGGAAGTTTATCACACCGGAGGCTGGTGTCTGTGGTTCTCCCAAGTCTCTGCTCCCTTTTTCTCACCCTCTTGTCCCCCCCCCCCACACGCCTGCTCAGGGTGAATTTCCTGACAACCCGGGGCTGAGAGGGGAAGGGGCTCCAGGGTGTCTCTCTCCATAGCTGACCCCTGTCTCCCCCCAGGTGTCCCCCCAATGGGGTAGCTGGATGGGGGCCCATGGGCAGCACCCCTCGCAGGAGGCGGCGTGAGCGGGCAACATGCCCAGCGTCCTGGGGCTCCTGCTGGCCTGGCTGGGGGGCTGCAGCTGTGCCGGACACCTGGGTCCCCCCTGGCCGGGCTGCCGGGGGACCTCACCCCAGGGCTGGGAACGCCCCCTGCTGAGATCCCGACGCAGCTGGGTCTGGAACCAATTCTTCGTCATCGAGGAGTATGCTGGCCCTGAACCTGTCCTCATCGGCAGGGTGAGGGCCCGGACACCTGGGTTCCGTGGGTGGGGGAGGGCCCGGATACCTGGATCCCATGGGTGGGGGAAGGGCCCAGAAACCTGGGTCCTGTGGGTGGGGGGAGGGCCCGGACACCTGGGTCCCATGGGCGGGAGGAGGGCCTGGACACCTGGGTATTCTGGAAGGGGTGCGGCCCGGGATCTTGTGATTAGAGCGGGTGTGGAGCTGGGAGCCAGGACTCCTGGGGTCTTTGCCTGGATCTCGGAAGGGAGCGGGTCCTTCAGAGAGCCACAAACCCGGACGCCTGGGTCCCACGCATCCCTCTCCCCGTAGCTGCACTCGGATGTGGACCGGGGCGAGGGGCAGGTCAAGTACGTGCTGACGGGCGAGGGGGCCGGGACGGTGTTCGTGATCGACGAGCGGACGGGGAACGTGCATGTCACCAAGACGCTGGACCGGGAGGAGAAGGCCCAATACACGCTGCTGGCCCAGGCTGTGGACCAGGCCTCGAACCGGCCCCTGGAGCCGCCCTCCGAGTTCATCATCAAAGTGCAGGACATCAACGACAACCCGCCCGTCTTCCCGCACGGCCCCTACCATGCCACTGTGCCCGAGATGAGCAACGTGGGTGAGTGCCCCCGTCTGTGCCAGCCTCGCTGCTGCCCCGCAGCCCCCCGGTGCCCCTCATTGCTGCCCCGCAGCCCCCTGCTAGGCTAGCCCAGCCCTGCCCCCCCGGTGCCCCTCATTGCTGCCCCGCAGCCCCCCGGTGCCCCTCATTGCTGCCCCGCAGCACCCTGCTAGCCCAGCCTTGCCCCCCCGGTGCCCCTCCCTGCTGCCCCGCAGCCCCCCGGTGCCGCTCACTGCTGCCCCACAGCCCCCCGGTGCCCCTCATTGCTGCCCCACAGCCCCCTGCTAGGCTAGCCCAGCCCTGCCCCCCCGGTGCCCCTCACTGCTGCCCCGCAGCCCCCCGGTGCCCCTCATTGCTGCCCCGCAGCCCCCTGCTAGCCCAGCCCTGCCCCCCCGGTGCCCCTCATTGCTGCCCCACAGCCCCCCGGTACCCCTCATTGCTGCCCCACAGCCCCCCGGTGCCCCTCATTGCAGCCCCCTGCTAGCACAGCCCTGCCCCCCCGGTGCCCCTCACTCCCGACCCGCAGCCCCCTGCTAGCCCAGCCCTGCCCCCCCCGGTGCCCCTCACTCCCGACCCACAGCCCCCTGCTAGCACAGCCCTGCCCCCTGCCACCCTGCTGGTGTCCCTCACTCCTGACCTGCAGCCCTATGCTACCCCAGCCCTGCTGGTGCCCCTCACTCCTGACCCACAGCCCCCTGCTAATCCAGTCCTTCCCCCACCGTGTCGGTGTCCCTCACTCCTGACCCGCAGCCCCTCCCAGGCCAGCCCTGCCCCCCAATCCTGCCGGTGCCCCTCACTCCCGACCTGCAGCCCCCTGCTAGTCCAGTCCTTCCCCCACCCTGTCGGTGCCCCTCACTCCTGACCCGCAGCCCCTCCCAGGCCAGACCTGCCCCCCAATCCTGCCGGTGCCCCTCACTCCCGACCTGCAGCCCCCCCACTGTGCTCTCCCCCCAGGCACATCGGTGATCCAGGTGACGGCCCAGGATGCCGATGACCCGAGCTATGGGAACAGTGCCAAGCTGGTGTACGTGGTGCTGGAGGGGCTGCCTTTCTTCTCCGTCGACCCCCAGACCGGTACGGGCAGACGCCGCTGGTGAAAGGGGTGTGGGGGGTGAAGCCTGCGGGGGTTGGGATGCAAGTGGGCCATACAAGGTTGGTGTTGGTGGGGGGTGAGGAAATGGGGGTGATGATGTGGGGCCCCCCCATGTTCATCTCCCATCCTCCATGTCTGTGCCATGGCTGGAGCTGGGGCCCCCCTGCCCCCTCAAACCCTCCCTCAGCAGCATTCACCCGTCCACCCATCTGTTCTTCCATCCACCTGTCTGTTGGTCCATGGATCCATCCATGCACCCATCCCCATACACAACCCTCCATCCAACGCCCCATCTGGTCTGTTATAAGCCACCCACCCACCCAATGCTCCATCCATCCAAGCCCCATCGGTCAGTCGACCCACCAGTCCATGGCCCCCTGGTCTCTAACTGTCCCTCTCCCACCAGGCGTGGTGCGCACTGCGATCCCCAACACGGACCGGGAGGCGCAGGCCGAGCTGCTGGTGGTGATCCAGGCCAAGGACATGGGGGGCCATGCTGGGGGGCTATCGGGGAGTGTCACTGTCACTGTCACCCTGAGCGACGTCAATGACAATCCGCCCAAATTCCCCCAGAGTAAGAGACCCCCCGTCCCCCCCAGGTCCACTGGGTCCTGTCTGCTGCTCCTGCCCCTCCTCCCCAACCCGACTCCCCCTGCCCCCAACACACCCCGTGCCCCCTTTTCTCCCTCACATATCACCCCAGACCTCACTCCCCACCCTGCCCACCCTGCAACCCCAAGGGGCTGTGCCCCCAACCCTCTCTACCCCAACCCCATTTCCCCAACCTGCCTCACCCCAAAACCCCAACCCGTGCCCTGTGCCCCTCCCTTCTTTTTAACGCCTCCCCCATTGCACCCCCAACCATCCCTCACTTCCCGTTCCCTCCCCCCTCGTGGCTTCCCCCTCCACCTTTCACCTCCCTTCTGTTTACTGGGGTGCACAGGTTGTGCGTGGGCTTCCAGCGGGGGGGGCTCGCAATGGGGGGCCGTGGGTCACAGGGCAGTGCTGGCTGTGGGGGCACGGGTTGTGCGTGGGCTCCCAGCGGGGGGGGGGGCTCGCAGGGCAGTGCTGGCTGTGGGGGCATGGGTTGTACGTGGGCTCCCAGCGGGGGAGGGGCTCGCAATGGGGGGCCGTGGGTCACAAGGCAGTGCTGGCTGTGGGGGCATGGGGTGTGCGTGGGCTCCCAGCAGGGGGGGCTCACAATGGGGGGCCGTGGGTCACAAGGCAGTGCTGGCTGGGTGGGCACGGGGTGTGCGTGGGCTCCCAGTGGGGGGGCTCGCAATGGGGGGGCCGTGGGTCACAAGGTAGTGCTGGCTGGGTGGGCACAGGGTGTGCGTGGGCTCCCCACGGGGGGGCTCGCAATGGGGGGCCGTGGGTCACAAGGCAGTGCTGGCTGGGTGGGCACGGGGTGTGCGTGGGCTCCCAGCGGGGGGGCTCGCAATGGGGGGGCCGTGGGTCACAAGGTAGTGCTGGCTGGGTGGGCACAGGGTGTGCGTGGGCTCCCCACGGGGGGGCTCGCAATGGGGGGCCGTGGGTCACAAGGCAGTGCTGGCTGTGGGGGCACGGGGTGTGCGTGGGCTCCCCGCGGGGGGGCTCGCAATGGGGGGCCGTGGGTCACAAGGCACCGCTGGCTGTGGGGGCACGGGGTGTGCGTGAGCTCCCAGCGGGGGGGCTCGCAGTGGGGGGCCGTGGGTCACAAGGCAGCGCTGGCTGTGGGGGCACGAGGTGTGCGTGGGCTCCCAGCGGGGGAGCTCGCAATGGGGGGCCGTAGGTCACAAGGCAGTGCTGGCTGGGTGGGTACAGGGTGTACGTGGTGTCCCCGCGGGGGGGCTCGCAATGGGGGTCCGTGGGTCACAAGGCAGTGCTGGCTGTGGGGGCACGAGGTGTGCGTGGGCTCCCAGCGGGGGAGCTCGCAATGGGGGGCCATGGGTCACAAGGCAGTGCTGGCAGGGTGGGCACGGGGTGTGCGTGGGCTCCCAGCTGGGGGGGGCTCGCAATGGGGGTCCGTGGGTCACAGGGCAGTGCTGGCAGGGTGGGCACGGGGTGTGCGTGGGCTCCCAGCTGGGGGGCTCGCAATGGGGGGCCGTGGGTCACAGAGCAGTGCTGGCTGTGGAGGCACGGGGTACACGTGGGGGCACGGGGTGTGCGTGGGCTCCCAGCGGGGGGGCTCACAATGGGGGGCCGTGGGTCACAGAGCAGTGCTGGCTGTGGGGGCACGGGGTACACGTGGGGGCACGGGGTGTGCGTGGGCTCCCAGCGGGGGGGCTCGCAATGGGGGGCCGTGGGTCACAGGGCAGTGCTTGCTGGGTGGGCACGGGGTGTGCGTGGGCTCCCAGCGGGGGGGGCTCGCAATGGGGGTCCGTGGGTCACAGGGCAGTGCTTGCTGGGTGGGCACGGTGTGTGCGTGGGCTCCCCGCGGGGGGCTCGCAATGGGGGGCCGTGGGTCACAAGGCAGTGCTGGCTGGGTGGGCACGGGGTGTGCGTGGGCTCCCAGCCGGGGGGCTCGCAATGGGGGTCCGTGGGTCACAAGGCAGTGCTGGCTGTGGGGGCACGGGGTGTGTGCGGGCTCCCAGCGGGCGGTCTCGCAATGGGGGGTCGTGGGTCACAAGGCAGCGCTGGCTGTGGGGGCACGGGGTGTGCGTGGGCTCCCCGCGGGGGGGCCGTGGGTCACAGGGCAGTGCTAGCTGTGGGGGCACGGGGTGTGTGTGGGCTCCCCGCGGGGGGGCTCGCAATGGGGGGCCGTGGGTCACAGGGCAGTGCTGGCTGTGTGGGCTCCAAGCGGGGGGGCTCGCAATGGGGGGCCGTGGGTCACAAGGCAGTGCTGGCTGTGGGGGACGGGCTGTGCGTGGGCTCCCAGCCGGGGGGCTCGCAATGGGGGTCCGTGGGTCACAAGGCAGTGCTGGCTGTGGGGGCACGGGGTGTACGTGGGCTCCCCGCCGGGGGGCTCGCAATGGGGGGCCGTGGGTCACAAGGCAGTGCTGACTGTGGAGGCACGGGGTGTGCGTGGGCTCCCCGCGGGGGGGCTCGCAATGGGGGGCCGTGGGTCACAAGCAGTGCTGACTGTGGGGGCACGGGGTGTGCATGGGCTCCCAGCAGGTGGGGGCTCGCAATGGAGGACCGTGGGTCAGAAGGCAGTACTGGCTGTGGTTGCACGGGGTGTACGTGGGCTCCCAGCCGGGGGGCTCGCAATGGGGGGGCCGTGGGTCACAAGGCAGTGCTGGCTGTGGGGGTACGGGGTGTCCGTGGGCTCCCCGCCGGGGGGCTCGCAATGGGGGGCCGTGGGTCACAGAGCCGTGCTGGCTATGGGGGCACAGGGTGTGCGTGGGCTCCCAGCCTGGGGGCTCGCAATGGGGGGCCGTGAGTCACAAGGCAGTGCTGGCTGGGTGGGCACGGGGTGTGCGTGGGCTCCCAGTGGGGGGGCTCGCAATAGGGGGCCGTGGGTCACAAGGCAGTGCTGGCTGGGTGGGCACGGGGTGTGCGTGGGCTCCCAGCGGGGGGGGGGGCTCGCAATGGGGCGCCGTGGGTCACAGGGCAGTGCTGGCTGGGTGGGCACAGGGTGTGCGTGGGCTCCCAGCGGGGGGGCTCGCAATGGAGGGCCGTGGGTCACAAGACAGCGCTGGCTGTGGGGGCACGGGGTGTGCGTGGGCTCCCCGCGGGGGGGCTCGCAATGGGGGGCCGTGGGTCACAAGGCACCGCTGGCTGTGGGGGCACGGGGTGTGCGTGAGCTCCAAGCGGGGAGGCTCGCAATGGGGGTCCGTGGGTCACAAGGCAGTGCTGGCTGTGGGGGCACGAGGTGTGCGTGGGCTCCCAGCGGGGGAGCTCGCAATGGGGGGCCGTGGGTCACAAGGCAGTGCTGGCTGGGTGGGTACAGGGTGTACGCGGTGTCCCCGCGGGGGGGCTCGCAATGGGGGTCCGTGGGTCACAAGGCAGTGCTGGCTGTGGGGGCACGAGGTGTGCGTGGGCTCCCAGCGGGGGAGCTCACAATGGGGGGCCATGGGTCACAAGGCAGTGCTGGCAGGGTGGGCACGGGGTGTGCGTGGGCTCCCAGCTGGGGGGGGCTCGCAATGGGGGTCCGTGGGTCACAGGGCAGTGCTGGCAGGGTGGGCACGGGGTGTGCGTGGGCTCCCAGCTGGGGGGCTCGCAATGGGGGGCCGTGGGTCACAGAGCAGTGCTGGCTGTGGAGGCACGGGGTACACGTGGGGGCACGGGGTGTGCGTGGGCTCCCAGCGGGGGGGCTCACAATGGGGGGCCGTGGGTCACAGAGCAGTGCTGGCTGTGGGGGCACGGGGTACACGTGGGGGCACGGGGTGTGCGTGGGCTCCCAGCGGGGGGGCTCGCAATGGGGGGCCGTGGGTCACAGGGCAGTGCTTGCTGGGTGGGCACGGGGTGTGCGTGGGCTCCCAGCGGGGGGGCTCGCAATGGGGGTCCGTGGGTCACAGGGCAGTGCTTGCTGGGTGGGCACGGTGTGTGCGTGGGCTCCCCGCGGGGGGCTCGCAATGGGGGGCCGTGGGTCACAAGGCAGTGCTGGCTGGGTGGGCACGGGGTGTGCGTGGGCTCCCAGCGGGAGGTCTCGCAATGGGGGGTCGTGGGTCACAAGGCAGCGCTGGCTGTGGGGGCACGGGGTGTGCGTGGGCTCCCCGCGGGGGGGCCGTGGGTCACAGGGCAGTGCTGGCTGTGTGGGCTCCAAGCGGGGGGGCTCGCAATGGGGGGCCGTGGGTCACAAGGCAGTGCTGGCTGTGGGGGACGGGCTGTGCGTGGGCTCCCAGCCGGGGGGCTCGCAATGGGGGTCCGTGGGTCACAAGGCAGTGCTGGCTGTGGGGGCACGGGGTGTACGTGGGCTCCCCACCGGGGGGCTCGCAATGGGGGGCCGTGGGTCACAAGGCAGTGCTGACTGTGGGGGCACGGGGTGTACGTGGGCTCCCAGCCGGGGGGCTCGCAATGGGGGGCCGTGGGTCACAAGGCAGTGCTGGCTGTGGGGGTACGGGGTGTCCGTGGGCTCCCCGCCGGGGGGCTCGCAATGGGGGGCCGTGGGTCACAGAGCCGTGCTGGCTATGGGGGCACAGGGTGTGCGTGGGCTCCCAGCCTGGGGGCTCGCAATGGGGGGCCGTGAGTCACAAGGCAGTGCTGGCTGGGTGGGCACGGGGTGTGCGTGGGCTCCCAGTGGGGGGGCTCGCAATAGGGGGCCGTGGGTCACAAGGCAGTGCTGGCTGGGTGGGCACGGGGTGTGCGTGGGCTCCCAGCGGGGGGGGGCTCGCAATGGGGCGCCGTGGGTCACAGGGCAGTGCTGGCTGGGTGGGCACAGGGTGTGCGTGGGCTCCCAGCGGGGGGGCTCGCAATGGAGGGCCGTGGGTCACAAGACAGCGCTGGCTGTGGGGGCACAGGGTGTGCGTGGGCTCCCAGCGGGGGGGCTCGCAATGGGGGTCCGTGGGTCACAAGGCAGTGCTGGCTGTGGGGGCACAGGGTGTGCGTGGGCTCCCAGCCGGGGGGCTCGCAATGGGGGGCCGTGGGTCATAGAGCAGTGCTGGCTGTGGGGGCACAGGGTGTGCGTGGGCTCCCAGCCGGGGGGCTCGCAATGGGGGGCCGTGGGTCACAAGGCAGCGCTGGCTGGGTGGGCACAGGGTGTGCATGGGCTCCCAGCGGGGGGGGGGGGGGGCTGGCAATGGGGGGCCGTGGGTCACAGGGCCGGGGCGCTGGGGCAGGGGCTGGCTTGCGGCGTCTCTCTCCGGCTCACCCCTGGCCTCCTGGCAGGTTCTTACCAGTTCTCGGTGCTGGAGACGCAGCCGCCTGGCTCCGCCGTGGGGCGGCTCTGGGCCCACGACCCAGACGAGGGGGAGAACGCGCGGCTCAGCTACCGGCTGCTGGACGGCGCCGGGCCCTTCGCCATCAGCACTGACCCGCTGGGCCGGGACGGCATCCTCACCATCAGCCAGGTGTGCCGCCCGGACGCCTGGGTCCCAGCGAGCCCCCCTCCCCTCCCCTCCCCTCCCCTCCCCCAGACCCTGGGGGCCCCACTGCCCAGGAGCTAGGGGCCCGCCCCAGCTCCCCCACTTCGTCCATCCAGCTGTCCTCCCCCACAAGGGCCTGCCAAGCTACCCAACCCCCTCCCGCCCGGACGCCGGGGTCCCACCGTGCCCTCCCTGCCTACCTGACCTGGTGCCCCCTTGCTCACTCCCCTTCCCGGATGCCTGAGTCCCTTTGCTATTCAGCTGCCCAATGCCCCCTTTCCCAGGCTGGACCCACCCCCTCCCGAGACCGGCTGCTAATCCCCCATTTCCCCCCCATCTGCTAACGCCCCCATCTTCCCCCCCAAAACCAGCTGCTAACCCCTCCATTTCCCCCGCAAGATGGGCTGCTAACCCCCCCTGCTCCCCCCCCTGAAACCGGCTGCTAATCCCCCTTTCCCCCCCAGGTGCTAGCCCCCCCCATTTCCCTCCCAGACACTGGCTGCTAACCCCCACTTCCCCCTTGAGACCGGCTGCTAACCCCCCCATCGCCCCCGCAGACTGGCTGCCAAACCCCCTGCTCCCCCCAGTCCAGCTGCTAACCCCCCCATCACCCCCTGAGACCAGCTACTAACTCCCCCGTACCTCCCAGACACTGACTGCTAACCCCCCCATCACCCCCGAGACCGGCTGCTAACCCCCCCGTCTCCCCCCTCAAAACCAGCTGCTAACCCCCCCGTACCTCCCAGACACTGACTGCTAACCCCCCCATCACCCCCGAGACCAGCAGCTAACCCCCCCATCATCCCCCTGAGACCAGCTGCTAACCCTCCCATCACCCCCTGAGACCAGCTACTAACTCCCCCGTACCTCCGACACTGACTGCTAACCCCCCCATCACCCCCGAGACCGGCTGCTAACCCCCCCATCACCCCCGAGACCGGCTGCTAACCCCCCTGTCTCCCCCCTCAAAACCAGCTGCTAACCCCCCCATACCTCCCAGACACTGACTGCTAACCCCACCATCACCCCCGAGACCAGCTGCTAACCCCCCCGTACCTCCCAGACACTGACTGCTAACCCCCCCATCACCCCCGAGACCGGCTGCTAACCCCCCCGTCTCCCCCCTCAAAACCAGCTGCTAACCCCCCCGTACCTCCCAGACACTGACTGCTAACCCCCCCATCACCCCCGAGACCGGCTGCTAACCCCCACGTACCTCCCAGACACTGACTGCTAACCCCCCCATCACCCCCGAGACCGGCTGCTAACCCCCCCGTCTCCCCCCCTCAAAACCAGCTGCTAACCCCCCCGTACCTCCCAGACACTGACTGCTAACCCCCCCATCACCCCCGAGACCGGCTGCTAACCCCCCCGTACCTCCCAGACACTGACTGCTAACCCCACCATCACCCCCGAGACCGGCTGCTAACCCCCCCGTACCTCCCAGACACTGACTGCTAACCCCCCCATCACCCCCGAGACCGGCTGCTAACCCCCCGTCTCCCCCCTCAAAACCAGCTGCTAATCCTCCCATTTCCCCCCCAGATGCTAATCTCCCCATCCCCTCCCGAGACCAGCTGCTACCCCCCCATGTCCCCCTCCTGAGACCGGCTGCTAACTCCCCTGTCCCCCCACAGACTGGCTGCTAACCCCCCCAGACAGGCTGCTAACCCCCCCAGACCGGCTGCTAACCCCCCATAACCCCCCCAGATCGGCTGCTAACCCCCCCAGACCGGCTGCTAACCCCCCCGTCCCCCCACAGACTGGCCGCTAACCCCCCCATCACCCCCCTGAGACTGGCTGCTAACCCCCCATAACCCCCCCAGACCAGCTGCTAACCCCCCGTCTCCCCCCAGCCGCTGGACTTCGAGCAGCGCCAGGCGTATGCCCTGCGGGTGGAGGCCGCCAACACGCGGGTCGACCCGCTGTACATCCGCCAGGGGCCCTTCAAGGACGTGGCCACCGTGCACGTGGCTGTGGAGGATGTGGCCGAGCCCCCGAGCTTTGCCCAGCCCAGCTACCAGCTGGGTGTCCCCGAGAACAGCCCCCCCGGCACCGTGGTGGGGAAGATCACAGCCTCTGACCTGGACACACCCAGCAGCGCCATTCGGTACTGGCCGCGTCCTGCAGGGGGTGCTGGGGAGCGAGGGGGGCGCTGGATGTGGGGGGAGCTCCCAGCAGGGTGCTGGGGAGTGAGGGGGGTGCAGGATGTGGGGGAGTTCCCAGCAGGGGGTGCTGGGGCGCGAGGGGGGCGCTGGCCATGGGGGGAGCTCCCAACAGTGGGCGCAGTGGGGCATGGGGGGGAGTTCCCAGCAGGGGGTGCTGGGGCACGAGGGGGGCGCTGGCCATGGGGGGAGCCCCCAACAGGGGGCACAGTGGGGCATGGGGGGGAGTTCCCAGCAGGGGGTGCTGGGGCGCGAGGGGTCGCTGGCCGTGGGGGGAGCCCCCAACAGGGGGCACAGTGGGGCATGGGGGAGAGTTCCCAGCAGGGTTCTGGGGCGCGAGGGGTCGCTGGCCGTGGGGGAGCTCCTAGCAGGGGGTGCTGGGGAGTGAGGAGGCTGCAGAATGTTGGGGGAGCTCCCAGCAAGGGGCGCAGTGGGGCATGGGCGGAGCTCCCAGCAGGGAGTGCTGGGGAGCGAGGGGGGGGCTGGATGTGGGGGAGCTCCGAGCAGGGGGCGCAGTGGGGCATGGTGGCAGTTCCCAGCAGGGGGTGCTGGGCGCGAGGGGGGCGCTGGTCATGGGGGGAGCTCCCAGAAGGGGGTGCTGGGGAGCAAGGGGGGCGCTGGATGTGGGGGGAGCTCCCAGCAGGGGGTGCAGTGGGGCATGGGGGGAGCTCCCAGAAGGGGGTGCTGGGGAGCAAGGGGGGCGCTGGATGTGGGGGGAGCTCCCAGCAGGGGGCACATGAGATCCCCTTGACCCCCCATCTCTCACTGCTCCCCCAGATACTCCATCCTGCCCCACTCGGACCCCGGGCGGTATTTCAGCATCAGCCCCCAGGACGGGACCCTCCGCACGGCCCTGCCCCTCGACAGGGAGACGCTGGCCTGGCACAACCTGACCGTGGTGGCCACCGAACTAGGTACGGGGGGGCCCAGCCCGGGGCTGGCTGCCCAGGGGGCTTGACTGGGGGGGCAGTGGGGAGCAGGGGGCTCTGACAGCTCTGGGTTGCCTTACTATGTATTCACCGGCCTTTTCTCCCTCTCCCTGTGTCTGCGTGTTGGTGATGTGGTGTTTGCTTGTCGTTGGCGTGTTCTTTGTGTCTCAGTGGCGTGTGGGCATCTGCAGGTGCCTGCTCTCCCCTGGTGGTGTGTGGGCTGCGTGTGCATCGTGTGTGGCGGTGTATGGGATGTGGCCGGCCTGTGGGCTGCATGTTGGTTGTGTGGGTGTATTTTGCGTGTTGGCTGTTATGGCTGCCTGTTGGCTGGGTGGCGGCTGGCCCCGGATGCATGTGGGCTTTGCGTGTTGGCGGCATATTGCTGGTGCTGTGGAGTTGGTTGTGCATCGTTACCTATTGGCTGTGTGTGTGGACTGATATGTGCTTTGCATGTTCTGTGTTGGCTGCATGTGTGCTGGTGTTGCTGTGTATCATTGCATGCTACCTGGCGTGTTTCTGCACTTGGCTGGCGTGTTTCTGGAATGGCTGATGCGTTTCCGGAATGGCTGATGCGTTTCCACGTGCTGGTGTGTTTCTGCATGTGGCTGACGTGTTGCTGACATATGCATGCATGTGGCTGGCGTGGGCTTGTGCATGGTGGGCGTGTTTCTGTGTGTGGCTGGCGTGTGCTTGTGCATGGCGGGTGTGATTCCATGTGTGGTTGCGCATGGCTGGCGTTTCTGCATGTGGCTGGTGTTTCCACGTGTGGCTGGCGTGTGGTTGCGCATGGCTGGTGTGTTTCCACATGTGACTGGCATGTGGCTGCATGTGTCTGGCATGTTTCCACATGTGGTTGCACATGGCTGGTGTTTCTGCATGTGGCTGATGTGTTTCCATGTGTTGCTGGCATGTGGTGATGCACGGATGGTGTGTTTCCACGTTTGGCTGGCATGTTTCTGCATGTGGTTGCACATGGCTGGCGTTTCTGCATGTTGCTGGTGTGTTTCCCCATATGGCTGGCATATGGTTGTGTGTGGCTGGCATGTTTCTGCATGTGGTTGCGCATAGCTGGCATTTCTGCATGTGGCTGGTGTGTGTCCATGTGTGGCTGGCATGTGGTTGTGTGTGTCTGGCATGTTTCCACGTGTGGCTGGCATGTTTCTGCATGGAGTTGCACATGGCTGGCGTTTTTGCATTTGGCTGGTGTGTTTCCACGTGTGGCCATGCTGACCACGTGCCCCTCCCCTGTCTCTTGCTCCAGACAGCCCGGCACAGGCTGCACCCGTCCCCGTGGTTGTCCAGGCCCTGGACGTGAACGACAACGTGCCCACGCTGGCCCCAGGGACCGAGCCCTTCGTCTGCCACGGCACCAGGCCTGGCCAGGTGAGCACCCGGACGCCTGGGTCCCTCCCTGCCAGGGGTGGGGCTGGGAGCCAGGACGCCTGGGTTCACGGTCTCCTCCCCACACAGCTGATCCAGACCATCTGGGCCCTGGACCGGGACGAGGAGGGGTCCGGGAGTCGGGTGACGATTCGCTCCCCCCTGGGGCTGGGACCCTCTGACATCACTGTGTGGGACAACGAGGGTGAGTGGCCCCCTGCCCCCCATGCTGTTCCCCTCCACCACCACCCCACATCCCCACCCCTCCACCAGCCCCACCTCATTCCTGTGCTCTTCGCCTCTGCCAGCTCTCCCCCTCCCCTCCTCCGGCCCCCCACGCTGTCCCCCTCCCCTATCCAGATGCCATGCTGCCCCCTCCCCCCGTGCTCTCCCCTCCCCTGCCGCCCCACTTCCCCACCCCTCCGCCAGCCCCACCTCATTCCTGTGCTCCTCGCCTCTGCCAGCTCTCCCCCTCCCCTCCCCCCCCGGCCCCCACGCTCTCCCCCTCCCCTCCCCCGGCCTCCCACGCTGTCCCCCTCCCCCCGTGCTCGCCCCTCCACCAACACCCACGTCCCCACCCCTCCGCCAGCCCCACCTCATTCCTGTGCCCCTCGCCTCTGCCAGCTCTCCCCCTCCCCTCCCCCGGCCTCCCACGCTGTCCCCCTCCCCCCGTACTCGCCCCTCCACCAACACCCACGTCCCCACCCCTCCGCCAGCCCCACCTCATTCCTGTGCTCCTCGCCTCTGCCAGCTCTCCCCCTCCCCTCCCCCGGCCCCCACGCTCTCCCCCTCCCCTCGCCCCCCACGCTGTCCCCCTCCCCTGTGCTCACCACTTCCCCACCCCTCCCCCAACCCCCTCACTTACTCTCTGTGTCTCTCCCCCCACAGATGGCTCAGCTGCTCTCCTGCTCCAGACCCCCAGGCTGCCCCCCCTGGGTGGCCCCCCCCCTGCTGGTGCCCCTGGAGCTGGTGGATGGGGGACGCCCACCCCTGACTGGCACCCCCACTCTGACACTGAGCGTCTGCCAGTGCCGGCCCGATGGTGCCCTGCGCTCCTGCCAGCACCCCCCCGCCACTGGCGCCCCCCCGGGGCTCAGCACTGCCGCCCTCCTGGCCATGCTGGGCTGTGGCGCCAGCCTGCTCGGTGAGGGGGGGTGGGGCCTGGGGGGCACAGGCGGTGCAGGAAAGGGGAGGGGACGGGCAGGAGGGGCTCTGAGGGTCCAGCACTGACCCCGTCTCTCCCCCCAGCGCTGGCGGGGCTCCTGGCCTCAGGGGGGCCCCAAGGCAGGGGTGGGACAGGGGAGGGAAGCTGGGGGAGGGCTCTGGGGGGGACAGGAGGGGCTCGGGGGGCCCGGCCCTGACTCCCTCTCTCCCCCCAGCGCTGGCGGGGCTCCTGGCCCCAGGGGGGCCCAAAGGGGGGGTTGGACGGGGGAGGGAAGCTGGGGGAGGGCTCCGGGGGTCAGGGGGGGATAGGAGGGGCTCGGGGGGCCCGGCACTGACCCCCTCTCTCCCCCCAGCGCTGGCGGGGCTCCTGGCCCCAGGGAGGCCCCAAGGGGGGGTTGGACGGGGGAGGGAAGCTGGGGGAGGGCTCCGGGGGGGGATAGGAGGCGCTCGGGGGGCCCGGCACTGACCCCCTCTCTCCCCCCAGCGCTGGCAGGGCCCCAAGGGGGGGTTGGGCGGGGGAGGGAAGCTGGGGGAGGGCTCCGGGGGTCAGGGGGGGATAGGAGGGGCTCGGGGGGCCCGGCACTGACCCCTCTCTCCCCCCAGGGCTGGCGGGGCTCCTGGCCCCAGGGGGGCCCCAAGGGGGGGTTGGACGGGGGAGGGAAGCTGGGGGAGGGGTCCGGGGGTCAGGTGGGGGATAGGAGGCGCTCGGGGGGCCCGGCACTGACCCCCTCTCTCCCCCCAGCGCTGGCAGGGCCCCAAGGGGGGGTTGGGCGGGGGAGGGAAGCTGGGGGAGGGCTCCGGGGGTCAGGTGGGGGATAGGAGGCGCTCGGGGGGCCCGGCACTGACCCCCTCTCTCCCCCCAGCACTGGCAGGGCCCCAAGGGGGGGTTGGGCGGGGGAGGGAAGCTGGGGGAGGGCTCCGGGGGTCAGGTGGGGGATAGGAGGCGCTCGGGGGGCCCGGCACTGACCCCCTCTCTCCCCCCAGCGCTGGCAGGGCCCCAAGGGGGGGTTGGGCGGGGGAGGGAAGCTGGGGGAGGGCTCCGGGGGTCAGGGGGGGATAGGAGGGGCTCGGGGGGCCCGGCACTGACCCCTCTCTCCCCCCAGCGCTGGCGGGGCCCCAAGGGGGGGTTGGGCGGGGGAGGGAAGCTGGGGGAGGGCTCCGGGGGTCAGGGGGGGATAGGAGGGGCTCGGGGGGCCCGGCACTGACCCCCTCTCTCCCCCCAGCGCTGGCGGGGCCCCAAGGGGGGGTTGGGCGGGGGAGGGAAGCTGGGGGAGGGCTCCGGGGGTCAGGGGGGGATAGGAGGGGCTCGGGGGGCCCGGCACTGACCCCCTCTCTCCCCCCAGCGCTGGCGGGGCTCCTGGCCTGGGGGCGCCCCAAGGGGGGGGCACGGATGACGCCGGCGGAGGAGGGCGAGGTGCGTGAGAACATCATCAGCTACGACGACGAGGGGGGGGGCGAGGCCGACACCCAGGCCTTCGACATGGCCGCCCTGCAGCGCCCACCCGCTCCCGCGCGCCCCCCCGGGCCCCCCCGCCTGGCCGCCTGCCTCGCCAGCCGCCTGGGCCGGGCCGACGCCGACCCCCGGGCCCCCCCCTACGACTCGCTGCAGGTCTACGGCTACGAGGGGGGGGGGACGCCCTGCGGCAGCCTCAGCCCCCTGGGCTCCTCCTGGGGGGGCAGCGAGGGGGAGGGGGGCGATCCCGGGGAGTGGGGGCCCCTCTTTCGCACCCTGGCCGAGCTCTATGGGGGCCAAGAGGGGCCCGCCTGAGGCCACGCCCACCTCCCAGCCACACCTGAGAGGCCACGCCCCCTCCCTGGAGGTCATGCCAGCGAGGCCACGCCCACCTTCCAGCCATGCCATGGGCATGCCACTTGACCACGCCCACTTCCCGGCGCCTGAAAGGCCACGCACTCCCGGTCATGCCAGTTAGGCCACGCCCACCTGCAGCCATGTCCGCCAGGCCACGCCCATTTCCCAACCACACCTGTGAGGCCCCCCTCCCTCTAGATCATGCCAGCAAAACCACGCCCACCGCCTGGCCACACTAGGGAGGCCACGCCCACCGCCCGGCCACACCATGGCTGCACCTGCAGGCCCATGCACTCTCCTAGCCACGCCCCCCAATCAGGCCCCTCCCACTTCCCCCACACAGCCCATGGCCCCTGCAGCCCTGCCTCCCCCTCAGTGCTTTCCCCCCTGCTGCGGCGCTCGGCCTTTGTCCTGTGTCTGTCCCCCCCCCCCCACCGCTCACTGGGCGTGTTCCCCTCATTGGGTGATCAGTCCCCCCATTCCATCCTTCCCTGCCCCCCCAGCTGCTCGTCCCTTGTGACCGACTGTGACCCCCCCGCCCCTGATTAATGCTGTATCCAGCCCCCCCCATGTCACATCCTGCCACCGCCCCCAGTCAGGGGAGCCCCAGAAAATCCCAGGGGATTGTGGGGGCCTGGACCCACAGTTCTAGGAGCCTCCCCGACCCACTGGACCCCCGGGATCCACCAGACCCTGCTGCTCCCCCTGACCCCCACCCCGTGGATTCTGCATTGGGACGGTTAATGACAGGGGATACTGGGGGTGGGTGGGGAGGTGCCATTGTGAGGGGGTGGGGGAATGTACTATTGTGTTCAAGGGGCGGGGGGAGCGTCTATGTTATAATTTCGTAATAAACACTTTATTTTGTAAAATACAAAACTCTGCCTCATTGTGGGTCCTGGATGCTTGGGGTCCCTCCTGGCTCTGGGAGGGGAGTGGGATCCAGTGGTTAGATCAGAGGGGAGGGGAGCCAGGACGCCTGGGTTCCTGGCTGACTCTGGGAGGGGAGTGGGGTCTGGTGGTTAGCGCAGAGGGGAGGGGAGCCAGGACTCCTGGGTTCCCGGCTGACTCTGGGAGAGGAGTGGGGTCTGGTGGTTAGAGCAGAGGGGAGGGGAGCCAGGACTCCTGGGTTCCCGGCTGGCTCTGGAACAGGAGTGGGGTCTGGTGGTTAGCGCAGAGGGGAGGGGAGCCAGGACTCCTGGGTTCCTGGCTGGCTCTGGGAGGGGAGTGGGGTCTGGTGGTTAGAGCAGAGGGGAGGAGAGCCAGGACTCCTGGGTTCCCGGCTGGCTCTGGGAGGGGAGTTGGGTCTGGTGGTTAGAGCAGAGGGGAGGGGAGCCAGGACTCCTGGGTTCCTGGTGGGGTCTGGTGGTTAGAGCAGAGGGGATGGTAGCCAGGACTTCTGGGTTCCTGGCTGGCTCTGGGAGGGGAGTGGGGTCTGGTGGTTAGTGCAGAGGGGAGGGGAGCCAGGACTCCTGGGTTCCCGGCTGGCTCTGGGAGGGGAGTGGGGTCTGGTGGTTAGCGCAGAGGGGAGGGGAGCCAGGACTCCTGGGTTCCTGGCTGGCTTTGGGAGGGGAGTTGGGTCTGGTGGTTAGAGCAGAGGGGAGGGGAGCCAGGACTCCTGGGTTCCTGGTGGGGTCTGGTGGTTAGCGCAGAGGGGATGGGAGCCAGGACTTCTGGGTTCCTGGCTGGCTCTGGGAGGGGAGTGGGGTCTGGTGGTTAGCGCAGAGGGGAGGGGAGCCAGGACTCCTGGGTTCCCGGCTGGCTCTGGGAGGGGAGTTGGGTCTGGTGGTTAGAGCAGAGGGGAGGGGAGCCAGGACTCCTGGGTTCCTGGTGGGCTCTGGTGGTTAGCGCAGAGGGGATGGGAGCCAGGACTCCTGGGTTCCTGGTGGGGTCTGGTGGTTAGCGCAGAGGGGAGGGGAGCCAGGACTCCTGGGTCCATGCAGGACCCTGCGGGGCGAGGGCGATGCTGTAATGACTTTTCTGCCCAAGTGTCTTTGTCTCCAATTTAATTTCTATGTAAATGAGGAGGAGCGGGGCCAGCAGGGACACCCCCCCCCACGAACAGCAGCAGTGAGGGGTGCAGGGCCGGCTCCAGGCACCAGCCCAGCAAGCAGCTGCTTGGGGCGGCCAGCGGAGAGGGGCGGCACGTCCGGGTCTTCGGCGGCAATTCAGCAGCGGGTCCCGCACGCCCTGTCGGAGTGAAGGACCAGACTGACGGTGGCGCTGATCGTGGCTTTTTTTCTTTTTCTTTTTGCTTCCTGTGGGCAGCAAAGACCTTGGAGCCGGCCCTGGAGGGGTGGGGGCACAGCTCTGCTGGCCCATCGCCCTCCCTCCCTCTGCTGAAGCATGAAGGACCCACTAATGGGGCCCCGTGAACATTGGATCCCCCTAGACAGACGGGGGGTCAGGAGGGGCTGGCAGGACAGAGCCAAGCAGTGGGGGAGAGGGAGAGATGGAGGGGGTCAATTGAGAGCAGGAGGGAGACAGCGAGCAGGGTGGCGGCACAGAGCAAGTGGGGCAGATTATTGGGGCAGGGACAGAGGGATGGAGGAAGGGGGGCAGGATGGAAGGAGTGGGGCAGGATAGTGGAAGCAGGGCAGGGATGGAGAGAGTGGGGCCAGGACAGAGGAAGGGGGGCAGGCTGGAGGGAGTGGGGCCGGGACAGAGGAAGGGGGGCAGTGATGGAGGAAGTGGGGCCGGGACACAGGAAGCGGGGCATGCCGGAGGGAGTGGGGCCGGGACACAGGAAGCGGGGCACGCCGGAGGGAGTGGGGCCGGGACAGAGGAAGGGGGACAGGCCGGAGGGAGTGGGGCCGGACTGAAGGGAGTGGGGCTGGGACAGAGGAAGGGGGGCAGGTCGGAGGGAGTCGGGCTGGGACACAGGAAGCGGGGCAGGCTGGAGGGAGTGGGGCCGGGACAGAGGAAGGGGGACAGGCAGGAGGGAGTGGGGCCGGGATGGAGGGACAAGGACGGGGCGCACGGGTGGCTGGCAGCGTGGCAGGGCCGTGGGGCAGGGCAGACAGATGGGAAGCAAAGCAGCTGAGCGGAAGGAGTCGTCGGGGCCCGGGGGGGGGGGGGGGGAAATGCCAGTTCAGATCACAGGAGTGATGTGCCGCAGGGTGTGCCTGGAATAACAACCCCCAGCCCCCCAGCGCTGTGGGGCTCCCAGCCTCACCCCGCAGGGGGCGCTGTGGGGTGGGGGGGGTTCTCCCAGTTACTCCAGTCCCAGCCTCGTCCCGCAGGGGGCGCTGTGGGGCTCCCAGTTACTCCGGTCCCAGCCTCGCCCCACAGGGGGCACTGTGGGGTGGGGGGGTTCTCCCAGTTACTCCAGTCCCAGCCTCGTCCCGCAGGGGGCGCTGTGGGGTGGGGGGGGTTCTCCCAGTTACTCCGGTCCCAGCCTCGCCCCGCAGGGGGCGCTGTGGGGTGGGGGGGTTCTCCCAGTTACTCCAGTCCCAGCTTCGCCCCGCAGGGGGCGCTGTGGGGCTCCCAGTTACTCCGGTCCCAGCCTCGCCCCACAGGGGGCACTGTGGGGTGGGGGGGTTCTCCCAGTTACTCCAGTCCCAGCCTCGCCCCACAGGGGGCGCTGTGGGGCTCCCAGTTACTCCGGTCCCAACCTCGCCCCGCAGGGGGCGCTGTGGGGCGGGGGAATGGAGGGATAGTGCCAGCTGGGGAGATAAACATGGAAACCCCCCCCCTCGAGCGTACGGCTCAGCCCCCGGACGCCGCAATCCCCAGCCGCAGCCGCAGTTATTTGATAGCGGTTCCAGCCGCAGCAGCCAGCTCCTGGGGGCCCTGCTGGGTCAGGCGGGTCGCGGCCGCTTTCTGGGGCGCAGGCTGGTTGGGTGAGTCCAGGCTGGGTGTCCTGGCCGGTGCCGGGTTGGTCCAAGGTGGGGGTAGCCAAGTTCCCCGCTGGTTTAGACTGGTGCAGGCTGGCTAATGACGCTCCAGGCTGGTTCCTGCTGCTTTAGACTGGTCCCCACTGGTCTGTTCTGCTCCTTCCATGTCGTCCTCCTCCTCCTCCTCCTCCTCGGCGGGTCCCAGGGCCCGGGCCAGGCCCCCCAGCTCCCCCACGTCGCTGTGGGACACCCAGACCCAGCCGCTCTGGCGCACGTGGAAGACGTCAACGCAGCCCCCGGAGTAGGCGTCGCGGCGGGCGGCGTGGGCCACGGCGCAGCGAGCCAGGGCGTAGGCAGCGGCAGGCGGCATGTCGGGGCAGTAGGCCCCGTCCAGCAGCCCGTAGGCGTAGGGCGAGCCCGAGCCCACGGCCACCACGTCCAGGGGCAGGCGGGTGCCGTCGCTGTAGACGTACCAGAGGCCAGGGCCGGCGCGGTCCCAGCCGCAGAGCGCCACAGCCACGCACAGCCCGCGTCCCCGCTGTGCCCGCAGCCCGCCCGCCAGCAGCGCCGCCGCCTCGGCCACGCCCGGCTCCCGCCCGTCCTCCTGGCGCCGCAGGGCCAGCTGGCAGCGCAGGGCCCGCAGCCACGTGGCACAGTCGGCCGAGGTCCCCGAGGTGGTGGCCAGCAGCCGGGCATGGACGGGCAGCACCTTGCGGGAGGCTGGGCAGGCCACGTAGGTGCCGCAGGACGAGCGGGTGTCAGCCGCTGCCACCACACCCTGGGCCAGCCGGAAGGCCAGCGTGGTGGTGCCGTGGGGTAGGGGGCAGGGAGTGCTGGCAGGTGCCAGGCAGGGGGGTGGCAGGGGCCATGGGGATGATGGGGAGCGGGGCCGGCAGCGCAGCAAGTCTTGCAGAGCCATGGGGCGGCCGGGAAAGTGGGGTGGGGAGGGAGGAAACCAGGAGATATAGGAGGCGGGGGAAGGGCAGCAGCACTGGGGGGGAGGGATCCCCCCTGTGAGTCTCTGATTCCCCCCCAGACGCTGCCTTGTCCGCTCCCGTCACCCTCCATTGCTCAGCCTGGCGTCCCCCCCACCCCCGACGCCGCGTCCCCTGCCTGGAGCAGGGGGTGGGGAGAGACACGCAGGGGATGTGTCAGGTAACAGCACCAGATGTCTGCCAGGACCCCTCGCCCCACACCTGCCAGGGCCAGGGGCTGCGGCGATATATCTCTTCCCACACGCTGAGCCAGGGTTCCTCACGGGCACCATGCTCCAGGGGTGAGAGGCACCAGCCAGCTGGCACTGGCAGGGGCGTAGCGCACGCACCGGGGTGGGCAGTGGTGGGGGTTGCATATGCACAAGGTGCTTTACACTCGCACAAGGACTTTTGCATGGTTCCAGGGGGCTTTGCACACCCAAGGCATTTGGCAGGTCGGGGTGGGCACTGGCACACCTGCCGTCTGCTTTCCACGTGCCCAGGGTACTTGGCACACCCAAAGGCACACGGCCAGGCGCAGGGGGCTCTGTACAAACAGGATGAGGAGGCACACAGAGGAACTGTACATGCGGCGTGGCTTTGCACACTCAGAGGATGTTGCACACTCAGAGGGGATTATGCACATGCATGGGGGGGCTGGTGTGTTTTGAACTTGCACACAGGGGAGCCTGTGAGGGAGGCTGACCCTGCACAGGGGGCCACTGGCTGCCGTGCAAAGGGAGCTGGCCAGGCCCCAGGTGTTTTGCACACTCACGTCGAGGCTGTACACACACACGCCGATGGGCAAGGAGCTGCCCTTACACACCAGGCATTTGTCCGCACATCAGGGGCAGCTGATGCCAGCACAGGGCTGTTGCACCAATTCCGCCCAGAGGATTCTGGGGGCCTGGGGTCTTCGGCAGCGGGGGGCCTCCGCTTCGGCGGTCATTTGGCGGCGGGGAGCCCTTCTGTTCTGGGACCCGCCGCCGAAGCGCCCCGAAGACCCACGGCGGGGGCCCCCCGCTGCTGAATTACCGCCAAAGCGGGACCCAGCTGCACTTCAGCGACGGGTCCTGCTTCGGCAGTAATTTGCAAGCGGGGGGTCCTTCTGGCCCAGGGCGGAAGGACCCCCTGCTGGCAAAGACCGGGAGCGAAAGAAGCTCCGAGGGCCCAGGCCTCACGAGAGTTTTCCGGGGCCCCCAGCGCAAGTGAAGGACCCCGCTCCAGGGGCTCCGAAAAACTCTCATGGAGGCCTCTGCGGGGCCCGGGGCAAATTGCCCCTCTTGCCTCCCCCACCAAGCGGCCCTGTGTTGCACCCCCACCTCTCCACAAAGGGTTGAGGGAGTTCCATGCTCTGGGGGGAAGGGGAGTTGCACACAGAGCCAGTAGCTTGCACATTCATGGGGCATTTGGAGCTCCCAAGGGGATCTGCACATTGCAAAGGAATTTGCACGCCCAGCAAGGGATTTGCATGCACACAGAGGGGTTTGCACACTCAGTGGGGCTTGCATTCACTGGCAAAGGGGTTGCACAATCAAAGAAGGGGTTGCACACTCACAAAGGGATTGCACTCACCCAGTTGCAACAGCGGCTTGCACACTCAAAGAAGTTTGTGTACTATTTGGTAAGTTGCACACTCCCAAATGATTTCCACACTCACAAAGGGGGATTTGCACACTCCTGGTGGGGGTTGCATGCTCACATGATGCGATGCACAAACACGGCGAAGGGGGAGTTGTGCACAGGCAAAAGGAGGTTGCACACTCACAAAGGGGGATTTGCACACTCCTGGTGGGGGGTTGTGTTAGGTAAATAAAGCAAGTCCTCACTCACCTCTCTAGCACCCGAGTTCGTGCGGAGTTGGTATGGGGCACACAATTCTGTCAGAGACCAGACACCAATGCGTTGATCAACGGGCTCACACTATCCTTAGCTCTAAAAGCTTTAGATTAAGTGTGGCCCCTTTATTAGGGGTGAGCATCAATATTTATACACAGAAGTAAACAAAGTGATTAACAAAAGATAATGGTCATGCATAATCAATCAAGATTTTACAGGAAAAGCAAGTTAACAAGTAAATGCATAGAGATAAAGGCTAATGGCTACTTGAGAAAGGGGGTGTCATGAGTAGTTTGCAGGTCAGTGTTTTGTTCAAAAGGGTTCAGGAAGGATTATGCAGAGACAGCCAGTCTGGGTGTGTTTTGGCTCCCCAAAGTTCACACCCAACAGTTGCATGCTCACATGATGCGATGCAAAACACGGCGAAGAGGGAGTTGTGCACAGGCGAAGGGGGGGTTGCACACTCACAAAGGGGCTTTGCACGTGGAAGGGTCACACACTGGCACCCCACTGGCTTTGCACAAGCGAGTGTGCAGGAGGTTTGCACTAGGGTGTCAGGTGTCTGGTTTTTGCCAGGAACACCTGCTGATTGGGCCGCTAAGAGTCTGGCTGGCGTCGCAGCGCCGAGCCCAGAGACCCATCGGTCCCAGCCTGCAGCACGCGCTGCAGGAGGGGCAGCGCGTGCAGCTCCAGCCCGCAACCTTTCCAGGGCCAGTCATGCCACTAGCAAAGATGGCCGCCTCTCTCCATGTGTTAGACGGGAGCGAAGAGAGATTGCCCATAACCAAGATGGCCGCCGAGGGGTCTGTCCCGTGATCTTCACTGCGCTCGGAAAAAATGGCGGACCGCCGCTTCTATCAAGTAGTGAAGCCGCCTTGCCTTTTTCCAAGATGGCTGCCACGCAGAGCTTTACGCCGCCGAACTCCATGGGTGACATAGAGAAGCCTGCTCGCCTTCACGGCGCCTGCGCTGCCCACACCGAACATGGCCGCCGAGAATATCGGCCAAGGCGCAGCCGAGTCACGCTGTGCCCTCACCCGAGATGGTGCCCATGCTCCATACATCTGATAAGAGGTGAAGTCACAGAACCCTTCCGTCCAATATGGCAGCGACGGCGTCGCCGAGTCACGCTGTGCCCTCACCCAAGATGGCGGCCGGCCTTACATATAGGACAGGGCGAGGCCACGCCCCATTCTGCCCTCACTCAAGATGGCGGCCTGCCTTACATATAAGAGAGGGCGACGCCACGCCCCCATCCTGCCCTCACTCAAGATGGCGCTGGCCAGCCTTCTGCCGCCGGAGCTGCCCGTCAACCGGCCCGGCTTCTTCGGGCTGGCGGGACGCTGCGAGCTCCAGGCGCCCGGACTCCGCCCGGCCCCGGGCCCGCCCGGCCTGGCCCCGCCCGCCTGGGGGCTCCCGGCCGCGGGGGACGCGGGGATCGAGCTGCTGCACGGGACCACCACGCTGGCCTTCAAGGTGGGCGGGGCGGGCGGCCCCCCCATAGGAGGAGGGGGCTGGGGACAGACTCCGGGGGGGTTAGGGGGCGCCCCCGCACGTGGTGCAGCCCAGCCGCCCTGCAGCGGAGTCCGCGGGGGGGCCCAGTGATGGGGGGGTCTGCTCCGTGTTGGGGCGGAGCGAGGCTGCAGGAGTGGGGCTGCCATCCTCGGGGGGGGCTGTGCCCCAGCTGGTGCCCCCTGACCCCCCTCCCCCAGTTCCAGGAGGGCGTGGTGTGGGGGGCACCGTGCTCTGGGGGGACGTACCCCCAGCTCACTGTGACCCCCCCTCCCCCAGTTCCAGGTGTGGGTGGGTGGCACCGTGCTCGGGGGGGACGTGCCCCCAGCTCAGCGCCCTGTGCCCCCCCAGTTCCAGGAGGGTGTGGTGTGGGGGTGGGGGGCACCATGCTCGGGGGGGACTTGCTCAGCGCCCTGTGACCCCCCTCCCCAGTTCCAGGAGGGCATGGTGTGTGGGTGGGGGGCACCGTGCTCGGGGGGGACATGCTCATCGCCCTGTGACCCCCCCCTCCCCAGTTCCAGGGGGGCGTGGTGTGTGGGTGGGCGGCACCGTGCTCGGGGGGGACGTGCTCAGCGCCCTGTGACCCCCCTCCCCAGTTCCAGGAGGGTGTGGTGGTGGCGGTGGACTCCCGGGCCACGGCCGGCTCCTACGTGGCCTCGCAGACGGTGAAGAAGGTGATCGAGATCAACCCCTACCTGCTGGGCACCATCGCGGGCGGCGCCGCCGACTGCAGCTTCTGGGGGCGGCTGCTGGCCCGGCAGTGCCGCATCTACCAGCTGCGCAACAAGGAGCGAATCTCCGTGGCCGCCGCCTCCAAGCTGCTGGCCAACATGGTGTATCAGTACAAGGGGCTGGGGCTGCACATGGGCACCATGATCTGCGGCTGGGACAAGCGGGGCCCAGGTGAGGGCCCCCCGGGGGCCCCGGAGCACCCAGCCCCCTCCCTGTGTCTCCCCAGCCCCCCCGGGGGCCCCAGAGCACCCAGCCCCCTCCCTATGTCTCCCCAGCCCCCCCGGGGGCCCCAGGGCACCCAGCACCCTCCCTGTGTCTCCCCAGCCCCCTCCTTGTCTCCCCAGCCCCACCCGGGTGCCCCAGTGCACCTAGCCCCTCCCTGTGTCTCCTCCCTCCCCAACTCCCTCTCCCTGCATTCACTGGCCCTAACCTTCCCCTTGGGACTTGGGGTGATCCCCTTGTCTATCCCTTCCAGGGGACCCTCCTTGCCACATCCCCTCCCCTTGGGCTGCACAGTGGGGGGGGAAGGGGGACCCCATCTCTGGAGGGACCCTGCAGTGACCCCACCTCTCTCCTCAGGTCTGTACTACGTGGACAGCGAGGGGAACCGCCTCTCGGGCACGGCGTTCTCCGTGGGCTCGGGCTCAGTGTACGCCTACGGGGTGCTGGACCGTGGCTACGCGCCCGACATGCCGGCCGAGGAGGCGTACGACCTGGCCCGGCGCGCCATCTACCAGGCCACCTACCGCGACGCCTACTCCGGGGGCGAGGTCAACCTGTACCATGTCCAGCGGGACGGCTGGGTCCGCGTCTCCACCGACGACGTGGCCCAGCTCCACGCCCAGTACCGCGGGGACCCGCAGGGGGACGGGGCCGCCTGAGCGTGAGGGGGCTGGGGGGGGCCTGCAGTGGCCACGGGGGTTCCCCATAGGTTACAAAGGAAGGGGCGTGGCTGGACTAACTGCACGTGGCAGAGGGCATGGCCTATAACGGGGTGGTAGGGCCATGGGGTGGCTGGGGGGGCCCATGGCGCGTGGACCCTGCTGGTTCCCTATAAAGCTTGTTTCTGCCCCACGGCTGGAGTGTGTCATCATTTGGGGGGGGGAGGGGCAGTCCTAGGCTGGTCCACCAGTGAGCTCAGCCTGTGCCACCCACTTCCTGGACATCAGCCCGCCCCAGCTTGGGGGTGAGCCTGGCTCGGGGAATCCGGGGTGGGGCAGGCTGGGGGCCAGGAGCACTGCTCTGACCTGAGTTCTTTGCCCTCCCAGGAAGGCAGGGGGAGGCACAGGGAACATCACCGATGGGGGCAGTCAAGATCTGCAGTGCCAAGGTACCCCCAGCGCCGGTGCATGGTTGGTACCCGCTTTACTGCCTGAGGGGCTGCCCCTGCCAGCTGTAAATCCCCACCTGACCCCTGCCCAGCGCTGGTCTCCAGGGAGTATTGTGGCACTGCCCAGTGTAATGCCTCGTGCCAAGGCTCAGTGCCAGCTGGTGACGAGCAAGGAGTCTCTGCCAGTGCAGCTGTTCCTGAGGGCAAAAGCTGGCTGCGTGGCAGGTCCCCAGAGGGACCTCACTGGGGCATCGGCCACCAGCTGGAAGCGTTTTCTCATTTGCCTGCCAGAGGCTGGCCAGTAATGCTTGACCCCACCATTGGGGGAGTGGGAACTGAGGACGGGTTGGGCCCGGTGTGATCTGCAGCATGGGGCGAGCCGGACATGAGCCACCGCTGGGGGGGTGAATGGAGCAGGGAGCGACTGTCCCAGCCACCGCTGGGGGGGTGAATGGAGCAGGGAGTGAGTGGCCCAGCCAGCGCTGGGGGGGTGAATGGAGCAGGGAGCGACTGTCCCAGCCACCGCTGCGGGGGTGAATGGAGCAGGGAGCGAGCGGCCCAGCCGGCGTTGGGGGGGTGAGTACAGGCGCATGGGTGCAGCCGGGAGCCAGTGGCCCAGCCGGCGCTGGGGGTATGAGTACAGGCGCATGGGTACAGCCGGGAGCGAGTGGCCCAGCCGGTGCTGGGGGGTAAGTACAGGCCCATGGGTACAGCCGGGAGCGAGCGGCCCAGCCGGCGCTGGGGGTATGAGTACAGGCGCATGGGTACAGCCGGGAGCGAGTGGCCCAGCCGGTGCTGGGGGGTGAGTACAGGCGTATGGGTACAGCCGGGAGCCAGTGGCCCAGCCGGCGTTTGGGGGGGTGAGTACAAGTGTATGGGTACAGCCGGGAGCCAGTGGCCCAGCCGGCACTGGGGGGGTGAGTACAGGTGTATGGGTACAGCCGGGAGCCAGTGGCCCAGCTGGCACTGGGGGGGTGAGTACAGGCGTATGGGTACGGCCGGGAGCGAGGGGCCCAGCCGGCACTGGGGGGGTGAGTACAGGCGTATGGGTGCGGCCGGGAGCCAGGGGCCCAGCCGGCGCTGGGGGGGTGAGTACAGCCGTATGGGTACGGCCGGGAGCCAGTGGCCCAGCCGGCGCTGGGGGGGTGAGTACAGGCGTATGGGTGCGGCCGGGAGCCAGGGGCCCAGCCGGCGCTGGGGGGGTGAGTACAGCCGTATGGGTACGGCCGGGAGCCAGTGGCCCAGCCGGCGCTGGGGGGGTGAGTACAGGCGTATGGGTACGGCCGGGAGCCAGGGGCCCAGCCGGCGCTGGGGGGGTGAGTACAGCCGTATGGGTACGGCCGGGAGCCAGTGGCCCAGCCGGCGCTGGGGGGGTGAGTACAGGCGTATGGGTGCGGCCGGGAGCCAGGGGCCCAGCCGGCGCTGGGGGGGTGAGTACAGCCGTATGGGTGCGGCCGGGAGCCAGGGGCCCAGCCGGCGCTGGGGGGGTGAGTACAGCCGTATGGGTACGGCCGGGAGCCAGTGGCCCAGCCGGCACTGGGGGGGTGAGTACAGGCGTATGGGTACGGCCGGGAGCCAGGGGCCCAGCCGGCGCTGGGGGGGTGAGTACAGCCGTATGGGTACGGCCGGGAGCCAGTGGCCCAGCCGGCGCTGGGGGGGTGAGTACAGGTGTATGGGTACAGCCGGGAGCGAGTGGCCCAGCCGGCGCTGGGGGGGTGAGTACAGGTGTATGGGTACGGCCGGGAGCCAGTGGCCCAGCCGGCGCTGGGGGGGTGAGTACAGGCGTATGGGTACAGCCGGGAGCGAGGGGCCCAGCCGGCGCTGGGGGGGTGAGTACAGGCGTATGGGTACAGCCGGGAGCCAGTGGCCCAGCCGGCACTGGGGGGGTGAGTACAGGTGTATGGGTACAGCCGGGAGCGAGTGGCCCAGCCGGCGCTGGGGGGGTGAGTACAGGTGTATGGGTACAGCCGGGAGCGAGTGGCCCAGCCGGCGCTGGGTGGGTGAGTACAGGTGTATGGGTACGGCCGGGAGCCAGTGGCCCAGCCGGCGCTGGGGGGGTGAGTACAGCCGTATGGGTACGGCCGGGAGCCAGTGGCCCAGCCGGCGCTGGGGGGGTGAGTACAGGTGTATGGGTACAGCCGGGAGCCAGTGGCCCAGCCGGCGCTGGGGGGGTGAGTACAGGTGTATGGGTACGGCCGGGAGCCAGTGGCCCAGCCGGCGCTGGGGGGGTGAGTACAGGCGTATGGGTACAGCCGGGAGCGAGGGGCCCAGCCGGCGCTGGGGGGGTGAGTACAGGCGTATGGGTACAGCCGGGAGCCAGTGGCCCAGCCGGCACTGGGGGGGTGAGTACAGGTGTATGGGTACAGCCGGGAGCGAGTGGCCCAGCCAGCACAGACAAGACACGGGGCTGCAAGGTGGAACCTCACCATGAGGACGTCAGTTGCAAGCGGCTGTGTTGCTCTGAGCCGCCATGCAGTGGGGGGCCTGGACACAACCCACCCCGGAGTTGGCACCATCCGCCCAGATCATGGTCTGCAGGCTTCATAACCGCCCTTGTGCCCTGCCTTCGCCTGCGGGGCTGAGGTGGCTGTGTCAGCAAACCACCAGGGGGTAGCAGGGAGATGGGGAGAGAACCCAGGAGTCCGGCTCCCAGCTCTCCAACCACTGGACCCTACTCCCTTCCCAGAGCCAGGGAGAGAACCCAGGAGTCCTAGCTCCCAGCCCCACCCCCTGCTGTAAGCACTAGACCCCACTCGCTCCTGGAACCAGGGAGAGAACCCAGGAGTCCTCGGCTCCCCCCAAGCGGCCTGTGCCCTGCAAGCCCACATCTCACCCCCTTGTTCTTGGCTGGGTCACTCCATGGGAGGCAAACCAGGATTAACTTCGCCCGCCCCCATCTCTGCTCAACCCCACTAGCTTCCCCTCCATCCCCAGCAAGGAGATGGTGGGGTGAGTAAGAGAGACCAGGGTCTTATCCCCCCAGCACTTCAGAGAGGGGGACACGGAGCAAACCTGGGAGGGGCGGGGAGAGGGGAGCAGCTGGGGGGACTGGGTGGGTGGAAGCAGGTTGGGTGCCCCTGGCAGGGCCTCACTGAGGAGTGTGGGGTTGGAGGGGGTAGGAGCTGGATGGGGAGCAGCTGGGGTCGAGAGCAGGTCAGGGTGCCCCTGGCAGGGCCTCATGGAGGAATGCGGGGGGTGTGTGTGTGTCTGCATCTGGGGGTGTGCATGCTGTGGGCCAACATGTGCAGTGGGAGAAGGGTGGGGGGAAGGAGGGATGGGGCAGCCGGGGGGGGAGGAGGGAGTGGGAGCAGCTGGGGGCAGGGGTGTGCAGCTAGGGGGAGCTGGGCAGGCGTGTGCAGCTGGTGAGTTGGGAGCGGGTGGGGGGAGTGGGAGCAGTGTGTGCTGTGGGTGGGCGTGTGCAGATGGGGGGGCGGGGAGCTGGGCGGGCGTGTGCAGATGGGGGGCGGGGAGCTGGGCGGGGAGCTGGGCGGGCGTGTGCAGGTGACGAGGTGGGAGCGGGGGGGAGTGGGAGCAGTGTGGGCTGGGGCTGTGGACGGGCGTGTGCAGAGGGGGGGTGGGGAGCTGGGCGGGCGTCTGCAGGTGATGAGGTGGGAGCGGGGGGGAGTGGGAGCAGTGTGTGCTGTGGCTGTGGGCTGGTGTGTGCAGATAGGGGGCGGGGAGCTGGGCGGGCGTGTGCAGATGGGGGGCGGGGAGCTGGGCGGGCGTGTGCAGGTAGGGGGGCGGGGAGCTGGGCAGGTGTGTGCAGCTGGTGAGTTGGGAACGGGGGGAGTGGGAGCAGTGTGGGCTGTGGCTGTGGGCGGGCGTGTGCAGATGGGGGGCGGGGAGCTGGGCGGGCGTGTGCAGATGGGGGGCGGGGAGCTGGGCGGGCGTGTGCAGATGGGGGGCGGGGAGCTGGGCGGGCGTGTGCAGATGGGGGCGGGGAGCTGGGCAGGCGTGTGCAGGTAGGGGGGCGGGGAGCTGGCCAGGCGAGTGCAGCTGGTGAGTTGGGAGCAGGGGGGGAGTGGGAGCAGTGTGGGCTGTGACTGTGGGCGCGCGTGTGCAGATGGGGGGGCGGGGAGCTGGGCGGGCGTGTGCAGATGGGGGGGCGGGGAGCTGGGCGGGCGTGTGCAGATGGGGGGCGGGGAGCTGGGCGGGCGTGTGCAGATGGGGGCGGGGAGCTGGGCAGGCGTGTGCAGGTAGGGGGGCGGGGAGCTGGCCAGGCGAGTGCAGCTGGTGAGTTGGGAGCAGGGGGGGAGTGGGAGCAGTGTGGGCTGTGACTGTGGGCGCGCGTGTGCAGATGGGGGGCGGGGAGCTGGGCGGGCGTGTGCAGATGGGGGGCGGGGAGCTGGGCGGGCGTGTGCAGATGGGGGGCGGGGAGCTGGGCAGGCGTGTGCAGCTGGTGTGTTGGGAGTGGGAGCAGTGTGGGCTGTGGCTGTGGGTGGGCGTGTGCAGATGGGGGGGCGGGGAGCTGGGCGGGCGTGTGCAGATGGGGGGGCGGGGAGCTGGCCAGGCGTGTGTAGATGGGGGGCGGGGAGCTGGGCGGGCGTGTGCAGCTGGTGAGTTGGGAGCAGGGGGGGAGTGGGAGCAGTGTGGGCTGTGACTGTGGGCGGGCGTGTGCAGATGGGGGGCGGGGAGCTGGGCAGGTGTGTGTAGATGGGGGGGCGGGGAACTGGGCAGGCGTGTGCAGCTGGTGAGTTGGGAGCAGGGGGGGAGTGGGAGCAGTGTGCAGCTGGTGGGGGCTGGGTGGGTGTGTGCAGCTGATGAGGTGGGAGCAGGAGGGAGTGGGAGCCGTGTGCGCTGTGGCTGTGGGCGGGCGTGTGCAGATGGGGGGGCGGGGAGCTGGGCGGGCGTGTGCAGATGGGGGGGCGGGGAGCTGGCCGGGCGTGTGTAGATGGGGGGCGGGGAGCTGGGCGGGTGTGTGCAGCTGATGAGTTGGGAGCAGGGGGGGAGTGGGAGCAGTGTGGGCTGTGACTGTGGGCGGGCGTGTGCAGATGGGGGGCGGGGAGCTGGGCGGGCGTGTGCAGATGGGGGGCGGGGAGCTGGGCAGGCGTGTGCAGCTGGTGAGTTGGGAGCAGGGGGGGAGTGGGAGCGGTGCATGCTGTGGGCGGGCGTGTGCAGATGGGGGGGCGGGGAGCTGGGCGGGCGTGTGCAGATGGGGGGGGCGGGGAGCTGGCCGGGCGTGTGTAGATGGGGGGCGGGGAGCTGGGCGGGTGTGTGCAGCTGATGAGTTGGGAGCAGGGGGGGAGTGGGAGCAGTGTGGGCTGTGGCTGTGGGCGGGCGTGTGCAGATGGGGGGCGGGGAGCTGGGCGGGCGTGTGCAGATGGGGGGCGGGGAGCTGGGCAGGCGTGTGCAGCTGGTGAGTTGGGAGCAGGGCGGGAGTGGGAGCGGTGCATGCTGTGGGCGGGCATGTGCGGATGGGGGGGCGGGGAGCTGGGCGGGCGTGTGCAGATGGGGGGTGGGGAGCTGGGCAGGCATGTGCAGCTGGTGAGTTGGGAGCAGGGGGGGAGTGGGAACAGTGTGGGCTGTGGCTGTGGGCGGGCGTGTGCAGATGGGGGGGGCGGGGAGCTGGGCGGGCGTGTGCAGATGGGGGGCGGGGAGCTGGGCGGGCGTGTGTAGATGGGGGGCGGGGAGCTGGGCGGGCGTGTGCAGCTGGTGAGTTGGGAGCAGGGGGGGAGTGGGAGCGGTGCATGCTGTGGGCGGGCGTGTGCAGATGGGGGGGCGGGGAGCTGGGCGGGCGTGTGCAGATGCAGGGCGGGGAGCTGGGCAGGCGTGTGCAGCTGGTGAGTTGGGAGCAGGGGGGGAGTGGGAGCGGTGCATGCTGTGGGCGGGCATGTGCGGATGGGGGGGCGGGGAGCTGGGCAGGCGTGTGCAGATGGGGGGGCGGGGAGCTGGGCAGGCGTGTGCAGCTGGTGAGTTGGGAGCAGGGGGGGAGTGGGAGCGGTGCATGCTGTGGGCGGGCGTGTGCAGATGGGGGGGCGGGGAGCTGGGCGGGCGTGTGCAGATGCGGGGCGGGGAGCTGGGCAGGCGTGTGCAGATAGGGGGGCAGGGAGATGGCCAGGCGTGTGTAGATGGGGGGCGGGGAGCTGGGCGGGCGTGTGCAGATAGGGGGGCAGGGAGCTGGCCAGGCGTGTGTAGATGGGGGGCGGGGAGCTGGGCGGGCGTGTGCAGCTGGTGAGTTGGGAGCAGGGGGGGAGTGGGAGCGGTGCATGCTGTGGGCGGGCGTGTGCAGATGGGGGGGCGGGGAGCTGGGCGGGCGTGTGCAGATGCAGGGCGGGGAGCTGGGCAGGCGTGTGCAGCTGGTGAGTTGGGAGCAGGGGGGGAGTGGGAGCGGTGCATGCTGTGGGCGGGCGTGTGCAGATGGGGGGGCGGGGAGCTGGGCGGGCGTGTGCAGATGGGGGGCGGGGAGCTGGGCGGGCGTGTGCAGATGCGGGGCGGGGAGCTGGGCGGGCGTGTGCAGATGCGGGGCGGGGAGCTGGGCAGGCGTGTGCAGCTGGTGAGTTGGGAGCAGGGCGGGAGTGGGAGCGGTGCATGCTGTGGGCGGGCATGTGCGGATGGGGGGGCGGGGAGCTGGGCAGGCGTGTGCAGATGCGGGGCGGGGAGCTGGGCAGGCGTGTGCAGCTGGTGAGTTGGGAGCAGGGCGGGAGTGGGAGCGGTGCATGCTGTGGGCGGGCGTGTGCAGATGGGGGGGCGGGGAGCTGGGCGGGCGTGTGCAGATGGGGGGGCGGGGAGCTGGGCGGGCGTGTGCAGCTGGTGAGTTGGGAGCAGGGGGGGAGTGGGAGCGGTGCATGCTGTGGGCGGGCGTGTGCAGATGCGGGGCGGGGAGCTGGGCAGGCGTGCGCAGCTGGTGAGTTGGGAGCAGGGCGGGAGTGGGAGCGGTGCATGCTGTGGGCGGGCGTGTGCAGATGGGGGGGCGGGGAGCTGGGCAGGCGTGTGCAGATGGGGGGGCGGGGAGCTGGGTGGGCGTGTGCAGATGGGGGGCGGGGAGCTGGGCAGGCGTGTGCAGCTGGTGAGTTGGGAGAAGGGGGGAGTGGGAGCGGTGCATGCTGTGGGCGGGCGTGTGCAGATGGGGGGGCGGGGAGCTGGGCAGGCGTGTGCAGATGGGGGGGCGGGGAGCTGGGTGGGCGTGTGCAGATGGGGGGGCGGGGAGCTGGGCAGGCGTGTGCAGCTGGTGAGTTGGGAGAAGGGGGGAGTGGGAGCGGTGCATGCTGTGGGCGGGCGTGTGCAGCTGGTGGGGGCTGGGCGGGCGTGTGCAGTGCCCCGACCAATCAGAGCGGGTGGGGGGGCAAGTGGCCCACATCCCCCCCTTGTGCACACACACGAATACAAAGAGCCGCCCGCGACCTTCCTGTATCCTTTACCGGGGACACTGGGGGGCCGGGCCTGGCCCCCCACCCAGCCCCCCTGCGCTGCCCGGCCTGGGCTCACGTGCTGATGGGCGCCTGGGGCAGGGACGTGTGCAATACAGAGGGGGCGATATGTACATGGGAGGCGGCTGGGTGGGGGAGGGGTGACTGGTTGGGTGGGAGTGGGGCCTAGATAGATGCAGAGGAGCTAGAGGGGGAGGGGAATAGATGTGGGGGGCTGGACGGGGGGGTTGAGGGGGACAGATGTGGGGGGCTGGAGGGGGTAAATAGATATCTCAGGGGTGGGGTTTGGTTGCACAGCTCTTGGGGATGGGAGGACAGAAAGGAGGAAGGATGTACACACTCACAGGGGAGGGGTGGAGAAGGCCTGCATGGAGGGCGGGGACAGGAAGGGATGGAGAAGGCCAGTGGGGAGGGGAGGAGTGGAGAAGGCCTGGCCTGGGGAGGGATGGATGGGGAAGGGAGGGGTGGAGAATATGATGGGGAGAAGGCCCAGCGTGGGAAGGGGGGGACAGGGAAGGAGGGGTTGGAGAAGGCATGGCGAGGAGTAGGAGGGGAGGGGAGAGGTGGAGTATGTGGGGGGGGGAAGGCCCGGCATGAGGGGGGGACAGGGAAGGAGGGGGTGGAGAAGGCATGGCGAGGGGTAGGAGGGGAGGGGAGGGGTGGAGTATGTAGGGGGGAGAAGGCCCAGCGTGGGAAGGGGGGGACAGGGAAGGAGGGGTTGGAGAAGGCATGGCGAGGGGTAGGAGGGGAGGGGAGGGGTGGAGTATGTGGGGGGGACAGGGAAGGAGGAGGCATGGCGAGGGGTAGGAGGGGAGGGGAGGGGTGGAGTATGTGGGGGGGAGAAGGCCGGCATGAGGAGGGAGGGATGGATGGGGAGGGGTGGAGAACATGGCAGGGAGAAGGCCCGGGGGGGCAGGATGGGGAAGGAGGGGGTGGAGAAGGCATGGCGAGGGGTGGGAGGGGAGGGGTGGAGTATGTGGGGGGGTGAAGGCCTGGCATGGGGATGGGGGGGGACAGGGAAGGAGGGGGTGGAGAAGGCATGGCGAGGGGTGGGAGGGGAGGGGTGGAGTATGTGGGGGGGTGAAGGCCTGGCATGGGGATGGGGGGGGACAGGGAAGGAGGGGGTGGAGAAGGCATGGCGAGGGGTGGGAGGGGAGGGGAGGGGTGGAGTATGTGGGGGGGGTGAAGGCCTGGCATGGGGATGGGGGGGGACAGGGAAGGAGGGGGTGGAGAAGGCATGGCGAGGGGTAGGAGGGGAGGGGAGGGGTGGAGTATGTGGGGGGGTGAAGGCCTGGCATGGGGATGGGGGGGGACAGGGAAGGAGGGGGTGGAGAAGGCATGGCGAGGGGTAGGAGGGAAGAGGTGAAGAAGGCCCCACATGGGGAGGGATGGATGGGAAGGGGAGAGGTGAAGAAGGCCCCATGTGGGGAGGACACGCTGGAGAAGGGCCATGTGCAGAGGCACAGGAACTAGGGGTGTGGGGGTGCTGCAGCCCTCCGCTCCCAGCCTCAGCTTGGGGGGCAGGCACAGTGGTAAGGGGGCTGGCTTTCAGCACCCCCACTATTAAAAATGTTCCAGCACCACTGGCCACGCATGGGGAGGGATGGACAGAGAGGCCGCAGTGGAGGAGGGCCAAACCCATGAGGAGGATGGATGGGGAGGAGGCCCGTGGCAGAGGTTGGCGTGATTTGACAGGAGATGTGGGGGTGGTTGGCGTGACTCAGGCTAGGGTGGCTATGACAGAGGTTGGCATGACCCAGGCTGGTGTGGCTGGGACAGAGGTTGGCATGACCTGACAGGAGATGTGGGGGTGGTTGGCGTGACTCAGGCTAGGGTGGCTATGACAGAGGTTGGCATGACCCAGGCTGGTGTGGCTGGGACAGAGGTTGGCATGACCTGACAGGAGATGTGGGGGGGTTGGCATGACCCAGACTGGTGGGGCTATGACAGAGGTTGGCATGACCTGACAGGTGTGGGGGAGGGTTGGCATGACCCAGGCTGGTGTGGCCATGACAGAGGTTGGCATGACCTGACAGGAGATGTGGGGGTGGTTGGCGTGACTCAGGCTAGGGTGGCTATGACAGAGGTTGGCATGACCTGACAGGTGTGGGGGAGGGTTGGCATGACCCAGGCTGGTGTGGCTGGGACAGAGGGTGGCGTGACCTGACAGGAGGTGGTAGGTGTGATCCAGGGCTGGAGATCATCTGTTTGGGGCGGGCGAGCGGGGGACCAGCTCTGAAATCCAAGATGGCTACGAGGTGGCCATGAAAAGGGCCCAATTTCAAAGTCTCCCCTGAAGGACCCCTTCTCCCCGCTCTGCTCCCCGACCCCACCGTCCCTTCTCCCCTGGCTCAGCGACAGCCGGATCTCAGCCAATCGGCTCCTTCGGGCTTTTGCCGCGCTAGCCAATGAGAGCGTTGGTGGCAAGGGGCGCGGCGCTCGCTCCCTCCTCACATCGCCCCCCACCCGACACACACTGCCCTCGCTCGCGCGCTGCACGCGGAGTGGGACGTTGAACAGGCCGGGATTCTAAACCGTTGGGCTCCAAGTAAACAACCAACGGCCTGGACGGGGCGGAGCCTCATTAGCATTTATGGTAATAAGGAGCCTGTGGGACTCCCGGCCCTGTCACACAAACCCCCGTTCCAACCCCATCAGCCTGCACCACGACAACCCCCCCTCAGCTGTCACACCACCCCCCCGGCCCCACGTCACAACCCCCCCCTCAGCTGTCTGTCACACCCCCCCCCGGCCCCACGTCACAACCCCCCCCCTCAGCTGTCTGTCACCCCCCCGGCCCCACGTCACAACCCCCCCTCAGCTGTCTGTCACACCCCCCCCGGCCCCACGTCACAACCCCCCCCCTCAGCTGTCTGTCACCCCCCCGGCCCCACGTCACAACCCCCCTCAGCTGTCTGTCACACCCCCCAGGCCCCACGTCACGCCAACCCCCCCTCTCAGCTGTCTGTCACACCCCCCAGGCCCCACGTCACGCCAACCCCCCCCTCAGCTGTCTGTCACACCCCCCCGGCCCCACGTCACGCCAACCCCCCCCCTCAGCTGTCTGTCACCCCCCCCCCCGGCCCCACGTCACAACCCCCCCTCAGCTGTCTGTCACACCACCCCCCCGGCCCCACGTCACGCCAACCCCCCCCCTCAGCTGTCTGTCACACCAGCCCCTCGGCCCCACGTCACGCCAACCCCCCCTCAGCCGTCTGTCACGCCCCCCGGCCCCACGTCACGCCAACCCCCCCCCTCAGCTGTCTCTTACACCCTCCCCGGCCCCACGTCACAACCCCCCCTCAGCCGTCTGTCACACCCCCCCGGCCCCACGTCACGACAACCCCCCCTCAGCCATCTGTCACACCACCCCCCCCGGCCCCACGTCACGCCAACCCTCCCTCAGCCCTCTGTCACACAAACCCCCCGGCCCCACGTCACGCCAACCCCCCCTCAGCCCCGTGTCACACCAACCCCCCGGCCCCACGTCATGCCAACCCCCCTCAGCCCCGTGTCACACCAACCCCCCAACCCTACGTCATGCCAAACCCTCCTCAGCCCCATGTCACACCAACCCCCCGGCCCCACGTCATGCCAACCCCCCCTCAGCCCCGTGTCACACCAACCCCCCGGCCCCACATCATGCCAACCCCCCCCTCAGCCCCACGTCATGCTAACCGCCCGACCCCACATCACGCCAACGTCCACCTGTCACACCAACCCCCCGGCCCCATGTCATGCCAACCCCCCCTCAGCCATCTGTCACACCACCCCCCGGCCCCATGTCACGCCAGCCCCCCCCCTCAGCTGTCTGTCACACCCCCCCGGCCCCACGTCACGCCAACCCCCCCTCAGCCGTCTGTCACACCACCCCCCCAGCCCCACGTCACGCCAACCCCCCCCACCCCTGTGTCACACCAACCCCCCGGCCCCACATCACGACAACCCCCCCCACCCCTGTGTCACACCAACCCCCCGGCCCCACGTCACGCCAACCCCCCCCTCAGCCGTCAGTCACACCACCCTCTCGGCCCCACGTCACGCCAACCCCCCCTCAGCTGTCTGTCACACCACCCTCCCCCGGACCCACGTCACGACAACCCCCCCTCAGCTGTCTGTCACACCACCTCCCCCTGGCCCCACTTCACGCCAAACCCCCTCAGCCCCGTGTCACACCACCCCCCCGGCCCCACGTCACGACAACCCCCCCTCAGCCGTCTGTCACACCACCCCCCCCCGGCCCCACGTCACGCCAACCCCCCATCAGCCCCGTGTCACACCACCTCCCCGGCCCCACGTCACCCCAACCCCCCCTCAGCCGTCTGTCACACCCCCCCCGGCCCCACGTCACACCAACCCCCCCTCAGCTGTCTCTCACACCACCCCCTCGGCCCCACGTCATGCCAGCCCCCCCTCAGCCCTGTGTCACACCAACCCCCCGGCCCCACGTCACGCCAACCCCCCCTCAGCTGTCTGTCACACCACCCTGCCGGCCCCACGTCACGCCAACCCGCCCTCAGCCCTGTGTCACACCAACCCCCCGACCCCACGTTACGCCAACCCCCCCCAGCCGTCTGTCACACCAGCCCCCCGGCCCCACGTCACGCCAACCCCCCCCTCAGCCGTCTGTCACACAACCCCCCCGGCCCGACGTCACGCCAACCCCCCCTCAGCTGTCTGTCACACCACCACCCCCGGCCCCACGTCACGCCAACCCCCCCTCAGCCCTCTGTCACACCAACCCCCCGGCCCCACGTCACGCCAACCCCCCCTCAGCCCCGTGTCACACCAACCCCCCGGCCCCACGTCATGCCAACCCCCCCTCAGCCCTCTGTCACACCAACCCCCCGGCCGCACGTCACGCCAACCCCCACTCAGCTGTCTGTCACACCACCCCCCCGGCCCCACGTCACGCCAACCCCCCCTCAGCCCCGTGTCACACCAACCCCCTGGCCCCACGTCACGCCAACCCCCCCCAGCCGTCTGTCACACCAACCCCCCGGCCCCACGTTACGCCAACCCCCCCCCCAGCCGTCTGTCACACCAACTCCCCGGCCCCACGTCACGCCAACCCCCCCTCAGCCCTCTGTCACACCAACCCCCCGACCCCACGTCACGCCAACCCCCCCTCAGCCCCGTGTCACACCAACCCCCGGCCCCACGTCATGCCAACCCCCCCTCAGCCCCGTATCACACCAACCCCCGGCCCCACGTCACGGCAACCCCCCCTCAGCTGTCTGTCACACCACCCCCCCGGCCCCACATCACGCCAACCCCCCTTCAGCCCCGTGTCACACCACCCCCCCGGCCCCACGTCACGCCAACCCCCCCTCAGCTGTCTGTCACACCACCCCCCTGGCCCCACGTCACGCCAACCCCCCGGCCCCACGTCACGCCAACCCTCCCTCAGCCCCGTGTCACACCAACCCCCCGGCCCCACGTCATGCCAACCCCCCCCAGCCCCGTGTCACACCACCCCCCCGGCCCCACGTCATGCCAACCCTCCCTCAGCCCTCTGTCACACCACCCCCCCGGCCCCACGTCACGCCAACCCCCCCTCAGCCGTCTGTCACACCACCCTCCCCGGCCCCACGTCACGCCAACCCCCCCTCAGCCCCGTGTCACACCAACCCCCCGGCCCCACGTCACGCCAACCACCCCCAGCCGTCTGTCTCACCAACCCCCCGGCCCCACGTCACGCCAACCCCCCCTCAGCCCTCTGTCACACCAACCCCCCGGCCCCACGTCACGCCAACCCCCCCTCAGCCCCGTGTCACACCAACCCCCCGGCCCCACGTCACGCCAACCCCCCCCAGCCCCGTGTCACACCAACCCCCCGGCCCCACGTCACGCCAACCCCCCCTCAGCCCTGTGTCACGCCAAGCCCCCGGCCCCACGTCATGCCAACCCCCCCTCAGCCCTCTGTCACACCAAACCCCCAGCCCCACGTCATGCCAACCCCCCCTCTGCCCCGTGTCACACCAACCCCCCGGCCCCACGTCACGCCAACCCCCCCTCAGCCCCATGTCACACCAACCCCCCGGCCTCACGTCATGCCAACCCCCCCTCAGCCCCGTGTCACAACACCCCCTCGGCCCCATGTCACGCCAACCCCACCTCAGCCCTGTGTCACACCAACCCCCCGGCCGCACGTCACGCCAACCCCCACTCAGCTGTCTGTCACAACACCCCCCCGGCCCCACGTCACGCCAACCCCCCCTCAGCCCCGTGTCACACCAACCCCCCGGCCCCACGTCACGCCAACTCCCCCCCAGCCGTCTGTCACACCAACCCCCCGGCCCCACGTCACGCCAACCCCCCCCAGCCCTCTGTCACACCAACCCCCCGGCCCCACGTCACGCCAACCCCCCCTCAGCCCCATGTCACACCAACCCCCCGGCCTCACGTCATGCCAACCCCCCCTCAGCCCCGTGTCACAACACCCCCTCGGCCCCATGTCACGCCAACCCCACCTCAGCCCTGTGTCACACCAACCCCCGGCCCCACGTCACGCCAACCCCCCCTCAGCTCCGTGTCACACCACCCCCCCGGCCCCACGTCACGCCAACCCCCGCTCAGCCCCGTGTCACACCAACCCCCGGCCCCACGTCACGCCAGCCCCCCCTCAGCCCCGTGTCACACCAACCCCCGGCCCCACGTCACGCCAACCCCCCCTCAGCTGTCTGTCACACCACCCTCACGTCACGCCAACCCCCCCCTCAGCCCCGTGTCACACCACCCCCCCGGCCCCACGTCACGCCAACCCCCCCTCAGCTGTCTGTCACACCAACCCCCCAGCCCCACGTCACGCCAACCCCCCCTCAGCCCCGTGTCACACCAACCCCCCGGCCCCACGTCACACCAACCCCCCCTCAGCTGTCTGTCACACCACCCCCCCCGGCCCCACGTCACGCCAACCCCCCCTCAGCTCCGTGTCACACCAACCCCCCAGCCTCACGTCATGCCAACCCCCCTCAGCCCCGTGTCACACCAACACCCCGGCCCCACGTCACACCAAACCACCCTCAGCCCCACGTCACACCAACCCCCGGCCCCACGTCACGCCAACCCCCCCATAGCCCTCTGTCACACCAATCCCCCGGCCCCACGTCACGCCAACCCCCCCCTCAGCTGTCTGTCACACAACCCCCCCAGCCCCACGTCACACCAACCCCCCCTCAGCCCTGTGTCACACCAACCCCCCGGCCCCACGTCACGCTAACCCCCCCTCAGCCGTCTGTCACACCACCCCCCCGGCCCCACGTCACGCCAACCCCCCCTCAGCCCCGTGTCACACCAACCCCCTGGCCCCACGTCACGCCAACCCCCCCCAGCCGTCTGTCACACCAACCCCCCGGCCCCATGTCACGCCAACCCCCCTTCAGCCCTCTGTCACACCAACCCCCCGGCCCCACGTCACGCCAACCCCCCCTCAGCTCCGTGTCACACCAACCCCCCAGCCTCACGTCATGCCAATCCCCCTCAGCCCCGTGTCACACCACCCCCCCGGCCCCACGTCACGCCAACCCCCCCTCAGCCCCGTGTCACACCAACCCCCCGGCCGCACGTCACGCCAAACCACCCTCAGCCCCACGTCACGCCAACACCCCGGCCCCACGTCATGCCAACCCCCCCCCAGCCCCGTGTCACACCACCCCCCCGGCCCCACGTCACGCCAACCCCCCCTCAGCCCCGTGTCACACCACCCTCCCAGCACCATGTCACGCCAACCCCCCCTCAGCCCCGTGTCACTCCAACCCCCCGGCGCCACGTCACGCCAACCCCCCCCAGCCGTCTGTCACACCAACCCCCCGGCCCCACGTCACGCCAACCCCCCCTCAGCCCTCTGTCACACCAACCCCCCGGCCCCACGTCACGCCAACCCCCCCTCAGCTCCGTGTCACACCAACCCCCCAGCCTCACGTCATGCCAACCCCCCTCAGCCCCGTGTCACACCAACCCCCCGGCCCCACGTCACGCCAACCCTCCCTCAGCCCTCTGTCACACAAACCCCCCGGCCCCACGTCACGCCAACCCCCCCTCAGCCCCGTGTCACACCAACCCCCCGGCCCCACGTCAAGCCAAACCACCCTCAGCCCCGTGTCATGCCATCCCCCCCCCGCAGCCCCGTGTCACACCAACCCCCCGGCCCCACGTCACGCCAACCCCCCCTCAGCCCCGTGTCACACCAACCCCCCGACCCCACGTCACGCCAACCCCCCCCCAGCCCCGTGTCACACCAACCCCCCGGCCCCACGTCACGCCAACCCCCCCTAAGCCCTGTGTCACGCCAAGCCCCCGGCCCCACGTCATGCCAACCCCCCCTCAGCCCTCTGTCACACCAACTCCCCGGCCCCACGTCATGCCAACCTCCCCTCAGCCCCGTGTCACACCAAGCCCCCGGCCCCACGTCATGCCAACCCCTCCTCAGCCCTCTGTCACACCAACCCCCCCAGCCCCACGTCATGCCAACCCCCCCTCTGCCCCGTGTCACACCAACCCCCCGGCCCCACGTCATGCCAACCCCCCCTCAGCCCTGTGTCACGCCAACCCCCCCCCAGCCCCGTTTCACACCAACCCCCCGGCCCCATGTCATGCCAACCCCCCCTCAGCCCTGTGTCACACCAACCCCCCCCAGCCCCGTGTCACACCAACCCCCCCCCTCAGCCCCGTGTCACACCAACCCCCCGGCCCCATGTCATGCCAACCCCTCCTCAGCCCCGTGTCACACAACCCCCCCGGCCCCACGTCATGCCAATCCCCCTCAGCTCTGTGTCACACCAACCCGCCTCAGCCCTCTATCACACCAACCCCTCGGCCCCACATCATGCCAACCCCCCCTCAGCCCCGTGTCACACCAACCTCCCGGCCCCACGTCATGCCAACGCCCCCTCAGCCCCGTGTCACACCAACCCCCCGGCCCCACGTCATGCCAACCCCCCCTCAGCCCCATGTCACACCAACCACCTGGCCCAACGTCATGCCAACCCCCCTCAGCTCTGTGTCACACCAACCCGCCTCAGCCCCCTATCACACCAACCCCCCGGCCCCACGTCATGCCAACCCCCCTCAGCCCCGTGTCACACCAACCCCCCAACCCTACGTCATGCCAAACCCTCCTCAGCCCCATGTCACACCAACCCCCCGGCCCCACGTCATGCCAACCCCCCCTCAGCCCCGTGTCACACCAACCCCCCCGGCCCCACATCATGCCAACCCCCCCCTCAGCCCCACGTCATGCTAACCGCCCGACCCCACATCACGCCAACGTCCACCTGTCACACCAACCCCCCGGCCCCATGTCATGCCAACCCCCCCTCAGCCCTGTGTCACACCAAACCCCCGGCCCCACATCATGCCAGCCCCCCCCAGCCCCGTGTCACAACAACCCCCATCAGCCCTCTGCCACACCAACCCCACGGCCCCACGTCACGCCAACCCCCCCTCAGCCGTCTGTCACACCCCCCCGGCCCCACGTCACGCCAACCCCCCCTCAGCCCCGTGTCACACCACCCTCCCAGCACCATGTCACGCCAACCCCCCCTCAGCCCCGTGTCACTCCAACCCCCCGGCGCCACGTCACGCCAACCCCCCCCCAGCCGTCTGTCACACCAACCCCCCGGCCCCACGTCACGCCAACCCCCCCTCAGCCCTCTGTCACACCAACCCCCCAGCCTCACGTCATGCCAACCCCCCTCAGCCCCGTGTCACACCAACACCCCGGCCCCACGTCACACCAAGCCACCCTCAGCCCCACATCACACCAACCCCCCGGCCCCACGTCACGCCAACCCCCTCCAGCCCCTTGTCACACCCCCCCCGGCCCCACGTCATGCTAACCCTCCCTCAGCCCTCTGTCACACAAACCCCCCGGCCCCACGTCACGCCAACCCCCCCTCAGCCCCGTGTCACACCAACCCCCCGGCCCCACGTCAAGCCAAACCACCCTCAGCCCCGTGTCATGCCATCCCCCCCCTCAGCCCCGTGTCACACCAACCCCCCGGCCCCACGTCACGCCAACCCCCCCTCAGCCCCGTGTCACACCAACCCCCGACCCCACGTCACGCCAACCCCCCCCAGCCCCGTGTCACACCAACCCCCCGGCCCCACGTCACGCCAACCCCCCCCAAGCCCTGTGTCACGCCAAGCCCCCGGCCCCACGTCATGCCAACCCCCCCTCAGCCCTCTGTCACATCAACTCCCCGGCCCCACGTCATGCCAACCTCCCCTCAGCCCCGTGTCACACCAACCCCCCGGCCCCACGTCATGCCAACCCCTCCTCAGCCCTCTGTCACACCAACCCCCCAGCCCCACGTCATGCCAACCCCCCCTCTGCCCCGTGTCACACCAACCCCCCGGCCCCACGTCATGCCAACCCCCCCTCAGTCCTGTGTCACGCCAACCCCCCCCCCCCAGCCCCGTTTCACACCAACCCCCCGGCCCCATGTCATGCCAACCCCTCCTCAGCCCCGTGTCACAGAACCCCCCCAGCCCCACGTTACGCCAACCCCCCCTCAGCCCTGTGTCACACCAACCCCCCCCCTCAGCCCCGTTTCACACCAACCCCCCGGCCCCACGTCACGCCAACCCCCCCTCAGCCCCGTGTCACACCACCCTCCCAGCACCATGTCACGCCAACCCCCCCTCAGCCCCG